>NC_046194.1:13521416-13822666 GCF_011004875.1 Balearica regulorum gibbericeps | reverse complement strand
AGAGGAAAGAGAGGATCTTAGTTCATCTCAGCTAAAACTATACTTTCCCAAAGAGCTTTTTACTACAGAAATTGGTCCTATTCTGTCCTTATGTTAGACTTTTATATACCTCTTTATTTATGAAAATAAATTTATATACTATTTTATTTATACTTTTTACAGTTTCTCACAACAGTTTCATCATATAAGGAAAACTATCTCATTTTTAGAGCTATGGAAACTGAGTCACAGACAGCAGTGTATGTCTTGCACGGCCAGGACCAAAAATTGATTGCAAGTAAGAGTTAGTGACCATTTTTTTGCCCCACAATGTATTTATTTCAGTGCTGTTAATTATTTAAGCATTCAGGTGATTTTAGATGCTAAAGCAAATGTCAACCTTCCTGCTGATGGGCTTGTTGCCTTGCAATAGAAGAGGAATGTCTTGTGAAAGAAAAATTATAGTATTTACACTGGTATAATTGTCAACAATTCATGGACCTTAACTTTCTGAATAAAACCAATCACTTTAGGAACACTAGGCCTACACAACTAACTATGACTAATAGACAGATCCTTTAATTCTACAGATTTTCATTACCACTGCATTTCTGAGTGGTTCTAGGTGACTTTTACAATGAAGGGCTGTGGGATCTGCAGTTTGTTCCTTGAACACTGTGCAGTATGGTATCTGCAGTCCTAGTAGTATGTTACGGGAATGTGTCGTGGTTTAACCCCAGCCAGTAACTGAGCATCACGCAGTCGCTTGCTCTCTCCTCTGCCTGCTCTAAGGGGATGGAGAGGAGAATGGGTTGAGATAAAGACAGCTTAATAGGATAACAAAGGAAGAGAAGAAGGACAATTAAAAAAAAAATAACAACAATAATAATAATAACAACAATAATAACAATGATAAAAATAATAATAACACAAGCGGTGCACAAATGCAATTGCTCACCACATGCAGTAAAAAAAACCACCCAATGCTCATTGTGTTTCCAAGCAGCAAATCTGCCTCCCAGCTAGCTTTCCCAGTTATATATGATCATGACGTTACACAGTAGGGAATATCCCTTTGGCCAGTCTGGGCCAGCTGTCCTGGCTGTGCTCTCCCAGCTTCTTGTGCACCTGGCAGGGGGTAGGAAGCTGAAAGGTCCTTGGCACAGTGTAGACACTACAACTACCCAGCAACAACTGAAAACATCAGTGTGTTATCAACATTATTCTCATACTAAATCCCAAACACAGCAATATGCCAGCTACTAGAAAGAAAATTAACTCTATCATCTCAGCTGGAACCAGAACAGAATACATAACCAGAATGCAAATAGCATTCCTATTTGTCTGGAGCTGCATTTTAAATGGGTTACTGGCTTTAGTGGGCCTACTGAATTTCATGCAGTTGCTGACCAAAAATTATTTGCAAGAGCACACCATAGTAAAGGAATGGAGAAAAAGATACGGGCAACTGACAACTAATTTCAGAAGGGATAGTCTTAAGAGCAAGCAGAGAATAAGAAAAGATGTTGAATAAAAGAAATAACTTTGTTTGAAATGCACAGATCAGAGCAGAAAATGAAGGTCATGGGCTAAGTCTACAGAGCCTTTAAAATATTATAAGGAATGTTTAACAGATTCTGGAATGAAAGGTGTGCAAACCCTAACAAACTCATTCTACAAAGGCATGTTTACACTGTCTTAAAACTGCTTAAAGAGGCTTCTGAGCTTGCTGATGCATGAATGGGCATCTTGCTTTTCTCTTTCAAAGATATGTGCCTCTAGGAAGAGGAAGAAGTAAAAAAGAACTATTTTGTAATAAAAACAGTCTCTGCAAAGCTCATCTTAAAGGTCAGAAAATGGAACACTTACCAAAGTGCACCTTTTACTTCAGCACTTTGAGAATAGCTATTGGTACTATAGCTTAGAGTGCCAGTGTTCAACTTCTAAATGGTTATGCCCATGTTTTTATATGCTAATTCCAGCTGTAAGAAAGATAGTCAGTGTTAGATGGTGACAAATTAACTCATTTTCTAAGACAGCTGTATCTCTTCTTCTAAAGGCTTACTACTAGCATACACATTGATAATTGCAAAGAGGAAGGGTTACCCACAGAAATTCTTAGTTTTTGGTGCAGACGAATAGGGACCGATCCAAGATGCTCAGCACAGTCCTGTGAAGAGGCACTGGAGGAAGCTCTGTTGGAAAGGCACCCATGTACCCACAGTATTCTGTGGGGTGTTATTAGTTAACATGTCGTGATTACTCACCCAGAGCTTGGCCTGGCGTCATGTGCATAGAGCATGTCAACTACAAGTAACCAGCTGGTTCCCACTCAGAATAGCACTGTATGCCTAGATGTCCCTGAAAACATCAATTTTTTTTTTGTCCTCAGAAAGTCCTGGGTTTTATATCTCTTTCTGAACCAGCTGAAGCAAAACTTCACTATATCTTTTACCATATTTTCTTTGAATTATAAACATTCTGTTTAAAAGCCATTTTGGAAGCCTACATTGAAGAGTTCTTTTTGCAAGTGTGCAAGAAGATTGGCTATTCTAAATATTTCTACCAAAGGATTTCTATTCAGCATTGAATATTATGGATTCACCTTAAAAGTACAGCACGACTACTCAGCAACTCTTAGGTTGCATCTTTTTTTTTTCCTCAGTTTGTCTTCTCATTCACACTTTGGCCTGTGAGTTCATAGTGTGGGCTGTGAGATCTTGTTCATTTGGAAAAGCCAGAGTAAATAACATAGTAAACATGGAGAATGTGGAGACAAGTCCTTTTATTTCCTATTTTTGGTCTAGTGCCAGTGAAGTTTGTTCCCAGCCATTGACTGTCACTGGACTTGTGGCTGTATAAACAGTGCAGAGACTTGCACAGAGAAGTTTGAACTTGACGTTTACAGCAGCAGGCAACAGAGGAATCAAAATAAACAGGCAGTACATGGAATTTGGAACAGCTATAAAGGGGAAAGGTGTGGGGGAGAGAGAGGCAACTTGTGGCTGCTAGGCAGATGTCACAAAATGTGAAAGAAAGTACATAACTTAGAAATAATGAAACAAGAGGCTGATTGGAAGGGAGAGTGAACATTTCACTAGTAAATGTGAGTGGATTGCTTGTCAAAGACATTGAAAATGAAGACAAGCAAGACAAGCTGCGTATATTTAATGAAATAAAGAGGACCTTGTAGAAGCATTCAAAGTGTGGCACCAGAGTGACCAGTTATGAAACAGTCTTCACAGTGAGTTGGATACAACTGTATTTGCTTAAGTCTGCAGAGCAAATTGCTGAAATTAAGACAGAGATGGCAAGAAAGTAGATGAGACCTTGGATAGGAAAGGCCATACGATGCAGAAAGATGTGGGAAGATTGTGAGAGAGCTGTTGCTTTCTGTATAGAGAGATGAGAAAGAAGCTACCTCTCTCTCAGCCATGCCTTCCCCAGCTGTTGATCAAGACCTACAGCTAGAGTTCTGTAGCAAGGAGCCTGGCTGGGAGGAAAGGTCAGCAGATGAGCTGACTCCAAAAGCCACATAAGCTTTCATCAGATTCTGTTGATATGTTTTGGATTTTTTTAATGTGTTTGATCAATGTTTTACCATGAAATTTTCCCTTTCAGAAAACTACAATTTCACAATGGGGCCATTTGAGTTTGAATTCCAGTCAATTCTACAGGAAGGGAATGTACGAACAGCCTCATGTTTTGTCAGGACGCCAGACTCTAGAGAGACAGGCCAAGATGATATTTTGGACAAAAGAAGTTATGACTATCCTGATTTATTCCACCTTTGGAATTAGATCATAAGTCCCAGTAGGAAATGAAAGTCATGATAGCTCTGAAATATTTATTGGTCTTTTCCTTTATTCTCTCTTCTTCTTTAATTATACTGAATTAGCAAACAACTTTACTCGCAATTAAGCATATTAGCTGTAGTGTTTGAAATTTAACTCTCGAGTCCTTTGCTCTTGTAGATTTTAGCTAATGGTATGTGTGTTCATGTGTGCCTGAAGATTTACCATTGTAACTTATTAGCCTGAAGAGGGGCCATGTGGATAATTTCCCATGTAACATGTTGAAATCTAACTTTCTTATTAACCTTAAAGAGATTCGTGGGGCTAATTGCTGGCAGTCATGCAGGAAATGAACCCCAATATGTTGTCTGTAAACAGGGTCTTGTGATTTCTGAGACATATACCCATATTTCCCTCAGAAGTTACAAAAATGGCCTTATTATAGGTAGTAGCTACGGCAACTGTTTTAAAATATTTAAACAACATAAAATACACAAATTATTATAGTGTGTAAGTTATTGCTCTGGCTTGATACTACTGTGATTTATACATGCTTTCATGAAAAGTCTGGTTTCCAGCACGAATATCTAAAATGTGTATAAGAATTCAGATTATTTCCTATGAGGTTGCCTTTTTCTGATCTTTACTCATGCCGGTGGTCCTTGATTCGAAAATTAGTCAGGAAACTGACTAGGTCAAGCAGGTAAAGCAGATCCTGCCCCTCTACTCCGCTCTGGTGAGACCCCACCTGGAGTACTGGGTCCAGCTCTGGGGGCCCCAGTACAGGAGAGACATTGAGCTGTTGGAGCAAGTCCAGAGGAGGACCACAAAGATGATCGGAGGGATGGAGCACCTCTCCTATGAGGACAGGCTGAGAGAGTTGGGATTCTTCAGCCTGGAGAAGGCTCCCGGGAGATCTAATTGCAGCTTTCCAGTACCTGAAGGGGACCTACAGGAAAGATGGTGAGGGACTGTTTATCAGGGAGTGTAGTGACAGGACAAGGGGTAATGGGTTCAAGCTGAAGGAAGGTCGATTTAGATTAGATGTTAGAAAGAAATTCTTTACTGTTAGAGTGGTGAGGCACTGGAACAGGTTGCTCAGAGAGGTTGTGGATGCCCCCCTCCCTGGAAGTGTTTAAGACCAGGTTGGATGAGGCTTTGGGCAACGTGGTCTAGTGGAGGGTGCCCCTGCCTGCAGCAGGGGGGTTGGAACTAGATGATCTTTCAGGTCCCTTCCAACCCAAACCATTCTATGATTCTATGAAACAGTAACTTGTCTGTGATTTTTAATATACAATTTTGATTTTTAAACAGACTAGGAAAAATAGGACTGTACTGAACTTTGGGACTACTGTGCCTGCATAGCAGGAAACAGCTGATAAAACCATTCAGCGTTTTTCCTTAAGTTTCATCTTCTACTGTGTAAGTGATACTGTTAGAAGAGATTTGGGAGGTGAACTTTGCCCCTGCCTTTGTCTTCATGCTAGCACTGTCTGGGGTGACTCAGCTGCATTTGATGGAAGCTTGAATGCTTCATATAGAAAGCACGCAGATACGTCTGAGACCAATAGGAAGAATTTATTGCTCGGGGCTGGTGGGCAGCAGATGGTGATCTGGGGTAGCTTTCTCCATTTGCTTGGGAAGCAGTTCAGGGAGGGGCCTTCTGCTTTTAAATAGAGTCAGAAGAGTCTCTCACCAGGGATATAAGGATGACCAAGGGAGGATACAGATGATATGGTATCAAAAAAATTTCTTGCTTGATTTGTTGCCTCTGGAACAGAAAGTGGAATCTCTGGATGAGAAGAAAGGAAATTGAGGCAGAAGGCTATAGAAATTACAGCCAAATCTTACTGAGAAGTCTTCTCAGGGACTTATTTTCCCCTTTCCATGAAGATGACAACCCTTAGTAAAAAGTATGTGAAATTTGGATCAGAACTCTGTGATTAGAGCTTTGAAGGTATGGATGCACAAATGTGTGCTTATTTCTACTTCATAAAAATGTATGCCGATAAAATGAAAGTATATATATTGTTTTAAAATATATGTGCTGATGTTGTATCTTGATCCTCTCTCTGTGATTTAATGTTTGATTCAGGGCTCCCTTTTTAATTCTATCTTTACAAAAATAAAGAAGCTTAAGATTAGCCTCAAGAGACTAGTACAGTATTGTTCGCTCTATGCTTGTAATTATCACAGGACATATATTTTAAAAGCCCTAAGTCTCTCTGAAGTCTTAGAAAGCTTTGAGCAATGCAGCTTGTGCCTCAAGATGCAGAGTAAACAGGCAGAACCAGGCATCTGGAATGTGCAAAGCATGTCCTTCTTGTACTGTATTATTTTTTAAACAATTCTGGATGTCCAGTCTTCCGGCTATATGCAAGCTTCTTTTATTACCAGATCTACATTTCCTTGGCATAACTCTTCTAGCTGATGTTTGGGATTTGACTTGAAAAACAATATGGTGGCTTTGAAAAACCTTTTTCTTAAATACTGCTTAAAAAGACCAATGAGTTGATACTCCATTTTCAATAAATTGGTCAAAACCAAGTGTTGCTGGATTTACTCTGTTACTGGGAGGAAAATTTGATCCATTTTTTAATTTATATTATGCTCAATGGTTGTGTACTTCAGCTAGCATCTTAATATAGCTAGCACTTTAACGGGGCTTGAGGAAAGACACTGTATGAGTTCTCTGTGAGATTGTTTTTACATCAGAATCCATGGACATCACAACTAGTTCAGCAAGTAGAACATCTGTTCTTGAAGTTAATGAGTTCTCGTCTATCTGTTCCTACTAAAAAACCTGCAGTCTGTCATCATTACCTGTTCAGTTAAGCAATATCCCACGAAACATCTTTTTTCTTTTTTCTTTTCTTCACCTGGAACACCTGTAGCACTTGAATTCTAGGACAAAATGGTAAATTACTTTGACTTGCAGATTACTACCAGTGCTTTTTTATCTTGATTCTGATTACAAGCTCCAACACATGTTCTGCATCCCCTCTTCACCTGATGTTCTTCCGGAGCCCTATGTAGGTGTTCCTTCAGATAAGCTCTAGGTCTGAGTAATAGTGGGAGGTATGACCTTGAGAATATTTTTTCCACTTGTTTTTAATGTTTAGACCTTATAAATTTGGGTTTAACGACTGTGCAAAAGCTTTCAATTTAGTCTGTAGTGGTGTATCCTGGCCTCTGTCTCCCTGTTAGTATTCCAAATTCTGGACAAATGTTTCAGTAATTATTCTTTCTTTCTCTTTCTTTCTTTCTTTCTTTCTTTCTTTCTTTCTTTCTTTCTTTCTTTCTTTCTTTCTTTCTTTCTTTCTTTCTTTCTTTCTTTCTTTCTTTCTTTCTTTCTTTCTTTCTTTCTTTCTTTCTTTCTTTCTTTCTTTCTTTCTTTCTTTTCTTCCTTCCGTCCTTCCTTCCTTCCTTCCTTCCTTCCTTCCTTCCTTCCTTCCTTCCTTCCTTTCTTCCTTTCTTCTCTTTCTCTCTCTCTCTTTCTCTCTCTCTTTTCTTTTTTTCTTTTTTCTCTTTTTTCTTTTTTTTTCTTTTTTTTTTCTTTTTTTTTCTTTTTTTTTTTTAAATGTATAAATAGAGATTCATGAAGGAGGACTTTGATTTGAATTTGTTTTCAGTGGATATACTTCCTGGGATTGGAGGTACATATCCCATCCCTGACTAATTTTGGGGCAATTTTGTAAAAAAAATTATAATCAAGGGGTATGTGAACTGATGAATACTAATGTTCCTCTGGTAAGCAGCTCTGGGAAGCCCTGAAAGTTTGCTACTGCTAACAGAGGACTGATGCATGTTTGCGAGAGAACTCACCTCCAGTTAGGTTTCCCTAAAAAGCCCCGTAAGAGTTAGGGTAGATGATGCAAGAATAAATGTGTTCAGAGAGTTGTTAACACTAGTTGGCAATATGTATTTAATGAGTTTGCATGTCGTGTATAACTCTGATGGCACTGATGATTAGTAACTAAGCAAAAAGGTATTCTTGCAAGATGCTGTTAGGTGTAAGACAGACTGACTCTGTTAGGAGTATTTCATGGCTGCTCTTCAGAAGAGGCACAAACTCACTGCATAAACGAGTTAGCACATGTTCCCCACTCAGTAATGAACTTCCTGTTTAGTGCTAATGTGAAAATGGGGACTTTGCACTTTCATCAAGTGGGACAGGCAGAAATGTAGAACATGTTGAAAAAAGAAATCTTAAATTTACCTCAACCTTTGAAATACAATTTACCTTTGTGGATGAGGTCAAATCATGCTCTGGCAAGAGAATTTTGAAGACTTTTGAGCATTAAACAATTAAATGGAAATGTGCCCAAGAAATAATAATAATACTAATAATACTAATAATAATAATAGTAATAATATTGCCATAAAATACTGCTATAGCAACTTGCTCATGTTTATCTAAATTAAATACTACTTTAAAATCTGTCATTTTCTTCATGTCCTTAGTTTTCAATATGAAGTGCTAAATATTCACACAATATTGTTAACTTCCACTGCACTTCAAAAATGTTGAAATCAATTCAAAGCCCACTGAAATGACATTTCTTTATTTTTTAACAGAATCTTTAACCAGGTGAGGCTTTTCTCTTTCTAGTGGGCTGTGAATCAGCCTCCATTATTAAAGCAGAATAGGACTGAGCCATGGTTCTAGAGTACTTTTTTGTTGTATTTTTATAATTGAAAACCCGCAGACAATTGGTACATAAACAAACATACCTTGTCCAGGCTCTAGTCCTGTGTGTCCTGTTTTGTGGCTAGCAAGGGTAGCTGAGTATAGAGCTCTGAATGGCTCATTATTAGGAAAATTTTAAAGAGGTTTTCCAGAAACTACATGGGACTATGTAACATGCTGAGGATCTGAAGTTCAGGAGGGGAGACAGAAAAATAAGGGAAATGAAAGAATGAGCATAGAGTGAGCAAACTAGAAGAATGGTTTCTAGGATGCAATGAAAATCTTACGGATCTTTGGGGATTTTGAAGTTGGTGACAGAAAAATATGGTTGAAAGTGTCTGTAAGAAGGGCAAAGGAAAGGATGGAATTTTCTTTCAGATGGTTTATATTGCAGGAATGCATCTACAGTTTCTAATATCTGAAATCCCTGAAGGTCTTATCACACTAAAATGCTTTGACTTTGGCTCATAAACACTCTTGAAGTTTTCTGATGTATATTCCTATAGTTGATACATAGTCTATTCTTCAGCCCCTAAAGAGGTGTCCTGAGTACAGGTCTGCTCTGAAAGTGCTTCAAAATTCAGGTATATTTAGAAACACTTGAAGTTGATGCATTTAAACAAACTTAGCATGAAAATACAATATACAAAAGGAATTCTTTAATTATTTTATGATAGATATAATAGTTTGGGGCTTTTTTTTTAATAAGTTGGATGTTCCATATTTTTCAGTCTGTGTTTTAAAAGCCTCTGTTCTCCCATCTGATTTTCTTTACCGTGAGTTGCTCCCATAAGCCCTTGATTCAATATGGCATTTGCACCTATGCTTTACTTGTAAGCATATGATTGTTCACATTTGGGGAGGAGGGAGGAGTTGTCCACATCAGTAGGGAGAAAATGATTATATGCTTTAGTGCTGTGCTGGACTGGGACCCCGACAATGCTTTTTATCATAGGTTTCTTGCCTTGGGTTTGCTGGAATGTGTTCTGTGACTTCTAGAAGGAAGTGATTTACATTTCATCTACAGCCTTATTCTCTTTGTACACAGCTTCTTGTTCTGAATACTTATGACTGGTAATAGTCTTTGCTGAAGAAAAATCTACTACCAGGGAAAACCATTTGTGGATGAGTTTGGGTTTTAGCTCCGTGTTCAGGAAAAGGGACTGCAAATATGCTATTTGCAGCTGTAAATGTTTGTTGTGTAAAGCTCATTAACAGAAAATGAAATAAATTACATATCCCTCCTTTTTTAAAATAAAAGATCAATTTGCACTAAACCCACTTATGCAGTCAATTACAATAAGTGTACATAGGTAAAAATACAGAAGCTAATCCAAGGGAAAGTGTATAATACCATAGTATTTGTCCAAGCGAATACCTTATCTTAAGCGGTAATTATATAGCTACCAGTCTTAATTCATTCCCCTTCTACCAGTTGTGTGGACAAGAAATGATTTCCTGTTTAGCTTAACTTGAATTGGACATAATAGGAAATGGAAAGATACCTGCAAAATTATTAAATGTTTGTGTAAATCATAAGCTAGACTTAGTATGCTTTCCTAATGTGAGACAACTGGAGAACACCTATTTCAAAAATTAGTGACTTCTAGCAAATCAAAGCAGCTTATTTAGGAATGAGATTACTCAAAATTTACATCACAAAAAATGTCGTTGATATGTGATTCAAAGCCATCACGGGCAATTTGTGTCTGTCATGTCCTCAATATTATTTACTGAACATAGCAAAGTAAATTCACATCAACAAGGTTAATTTGTGTTGATTTTCCTAATATTAGTCCCCTAGTATTGAGTATCATTTTCTCTATGATAGAAAATTTAGGGCAGTGAAGGGGTGAGGGAATTATTGGAGTGCATGTTTTCAATCCTATATGCTGTTGTTCAATAAGAAAATAATCTTGATTTTCTTCCACTTGATATTGCTGATTGTCTTGAAGATTGTCCTGGTTTTGGCTGGGATAGAGTTAATTTTCTTCATAGCAGCTAGTATGGGGTTATGTTTTGGATTTGTGCTGACTCAATTCTTTCTGGGGTGCCTTGTTGCCACAAAACTTGCTTTTCAAGATTCTGCATTCGTTCAGGGGTGAATTTCCAAAACACTGGGGGTGCCCACCGCTCTAGGCATTTGCCCATCCTTCCACACACACCCCATCACTCATAACTATACAGCCTCGGAGCAGATCTCCGAGTGATATTTTTATATAGTTTAACCCTGAACAAGACCTGAAACACATTCAGGAGACCTAGCAATAGAAGCATGCTGGTGTGAACATCCCAAGGGTATTCAAAATTCTCAAGAGCTGTTGTAACTACCTACTCCAAGTGGAGCCTTATCTGTGAGCCACAGTAAAACCATGACAAAGATTACTTTTGAATTGGCTTAATTTTTGCCAGAATAATAACTTTAAGGTAAAGTAAGACTGTGAAAACACATTGCATGTATGATACTATTATGATGGTACACTAAAGGGAAGCAGCTTGAACTACCTGTTGTAGGTCTCTGGGATCATCAAAAACAAGGATAAGAAAAGAAGGAGGACACCTTATTGCTTCCCTTGATCTGCCAGGTCACACTACCAAAACTTGTCATTCTTTGATGTTAAAGCCACATAATTTAATCTCTGCTCATCTCTACCTCTGCAGGTTCCTGGAGAAAAAAAGTATTTGCTAGAATAGGATCCCACTGCATATGTGCAAGAAGGCAGTTTCACTAACTTGCCTATTTTCATACAGAAACATCTGCCTGTTTTAGAAACGATGGTGCTGTGATTGCATAGTCTTGCAACTTTCAATGTCCACATCAAGAAGGAAACCAATAGTTATGATCCCCTACACAGATTTAATTTACTCTGAACATATTCCAGCCAGTACCTTGACTGAGACAGAGGGAGAAAATATGTGTTTGAATGAAAAGCAGAATTACATTGCATATGTAATGAAGCTGCTGTGCAGGTAACTTTAACTCTGGTGGTCTCTAGAGCTTGATAGCTTGCCTTTGAAACAGGTTAGTAATATTCAGAAGTGGAAATAAATTTTACCTATAAAGGACTAAAATTCACATAGCATGATTACTAGTTGAAAATATATTCCCGTTTCCAGATAGTGAAAAAATTTTATTAACCAGCATGATCTATTTTTTTTTTCTTTTTAATAGATTACTGTATACTGACACACACATGCATTTTCATTACCTAGCTTTTTTAAAAACAAGATTTTAAATTACTGTCTTCTAGAGTAGAAACTGAAATCAAGTCGTTCGGCAATTGTACATTCCAGCCATCAGCTAGATGGCTGTAAATCATAGCGAACTGAGCTCTGCAGCTTTCTCCATTAATAGGTCCATGAATTGTTGTTTAAGTTTTCATACCATTTCAGCCACCACATTCCAGCTGGAATATGTGAAAACTAGAAAAATGAAACACATAAAACTGGTCAAAAACCTTTTGATGAAACCTCTTATCCATATCCAGGCAGACAAATTGGACTTACTTTAATGCTTGACCAAAAAAAAAAAAAAAAAAAAAAAAAAAAAAAAAAAAAAAAGCGCAGTCATTGTTATAGTTCAACATTTCAGAAAAGCAATTTTTCTGTTTTAATTTGAAAACCAAATTGTTTTTCATTTAGAAATATCACAATAATTATGTCAATTTAAAGAACACTCCAAATATTTTTATTTACCTGGAATAATTTTTTTATTTCTTTTTTTTTTTCTATGGGGGATTTCAAAATCAGTGGTTGTAAGCTTTTCTAGAAAAAAGAGTTCATTCCCTTCCAAATGATGTACAGAGAAATCACCTGTGATCCCTTGATTCAGCACTAGGTCAAAGTAATCGGACAGATAATCCTTAAGAAGAATATGGTCTATGCAACTGCAGTGTGTTTGCTGCACTGCCTTTGGGCAAATTCTTCTATTTGAGATGAGCCTCCTATGTCCCTGGCTGCCATCTCATGCTGCTTTGCTGTTCTAGCAGGAACACTTAAATCTGTTTGCTTAGTATTATGCTGATTGACTTTTACCATTATCTTGAACTGTGGTGTGGAGTCACGATCAACCTCAGCTCTGCCCAAAGAGCGCAGGGCAAAGCTGGCCTCCAGAGAGAGCTGTTCCTGGTCCAAAGTACTGGCACTTCTGTCCTGGGCTGACATCAGTACAGTATTACCAGTGCTTAGAGCTACCTGGGACAAATGTTCCCATTCTCCACATTTGGAGACAAAGTTGAACTTTTTTTTTTTTTTACAAAACAAAGTTTTGTAGCCAAAGATAGATACTGCAGGAAGTGGCAAGAGGCCTAACCCTTCTCAGTGAGGTGGTTATGGACCTGGGTTTCTTGTTTTACAGAACAGTTTAGGGGTTTGGGTCTAAATGAGAAAAAATGCAGTTCATTCTTCTCTGAGAGCTTGTTTTGATCCCAGGTGTCAGAATATAGAACCTTGTGGCTCAGTCTCCTGTCTCTGGCAGAAACTTTCAGGAGATGCCTTGGGAAGAGTGTCAGAACAGGGCTAGTATATGTCCTCTCCTAATACTTTCTCATTTCCAGATTTTTTTTGTTAAAGAACTTCCTGAGCCTGGTGTGGTGTCTGTTTATTCATTATCCACCAGTCAACCAACTACAAAGAAAAGGAACAGCTGCTGTTTGTTTTGAACTTCAATATTTGCTGGCTTTGCTTTTACCCCACAGCTCTGGGGGAAGGAGAGAATGATCAGTCCTACTTCCACTTCCCCATGCTCATCATGGATTTGAGATATCCCCCTCCAGTCATCTCTTTGCAGGCCAAAGAGTTTGTCATTGCATAGGTGCAGTTACATCGGAAAGGCTGTGGTGGATATGTGGTGGATAAACACAACACATTTACAATCATGAAATAAAATCAAATTACATTCATTCTAAAAAATGGCAATGTGCATTGGAATGACAGTTACTTGTCTTCAAGAATGAAACACGCTAGTTTTAGATGTAAAATTGTTCAACTTTAAATATGCATTAAAATTACAGACCTGGCAGCTTAATGGTACACTTATCATTCTGCTAAATGTGGGTATTTTATCCAAATATACAGTCATGTTAAGCTGTGTCAGTTAAGGAAGCTGTTGGAATTGCTTACAGTGGGGGGGGGGGGGGGGGGGGGGGGGGGGGAAGAAGAAAGAAATATAAAGTAATCTGTGTTTGTTTAAATTGTCACTAGGATCATCTGCATGCCTGCTTTACTACAGTGCAGGAAAATCACGTCTGCTCTGTTGCTGCGATATTGAAATAACTTCCTCATGTCTTGTGACTGTTCATGTTTGATGGCTTTTCTCAAAGCTCTGCTCCCAGGCTCTTGTTATTATGAGACAATCTCAATTTTAATTAAAACAAAACCAAAACTCTACAGCTGCCTTCATGGCAAAGAGAAGGTGTAAGTAAGTGGACACTGTACTTCGAAAGGTTTAAAAATAAAAGACTAATGGAAAGTCCAGCTAAAGTAAATATCATGTGAGTTGTGGCCCAACAAATTTTTGAACAGTTAGCAATTCTTCAGAAGTTAGGAATCCTATATAAACTTAAGATACTGCTGTGAAAACTGGCATATAAAGATGTTGCAATTTCACAGCTGGAAACTTGAGTAGACTCTAAATGAAACACTTTACAATTAAATCATCCTTCAAGCATCCTTCTTCAGCTTGCTGCCTTTTAGATCTTCACTGTGAAGAAAAATCCTGCATTCCTCTTGAAAGAGAAATAAAGATGGGGGAGGAGAGAAAAATTAAGATTTAGTTGTGAAAAGAAATTCAGATAAGTAAATGGGGTGCTTCTTTCTCTTCCCTAATCTTAGTAAAAATGCTATTTAATAAGATACCAACAACATTCAATTAGCATCAATATTTGCAAGATGCTACAAACATATTTATATGAGGTCACACTCAAAGTATTAGAGATGTAATTACCAGCTGGGTGCTACAAAACTAAGTGGAACAATACATTTATCTCACAAATATTCAAAAAAGCATCAATAAAATGTTCCCATCTGCTGTATGAGAAGACCAATTTTACTTTATATCAGCCTTCCTATTAAAACAATCACTTTAGATAAGAAAAGGACACATTCATATCTGTCGCTCTCTTTAATTTGCAGCATGCGTACTCTGTAGTTTTTGAGAAATGGTAAATGAGTTAGAAGTAAACACTACCCTGCTCTTCTGGGGATTTGCACTTGAACTATTTAGTTGCTTCATGGATTTTTAGTGAGGTTGATTTATCCAGCAGCAGTAATTGAATAGGAAATACTAGTACCCAGCAGCTTTGAAATTTGGGACATTTAAAGAGTAGCTGATTTGATAAGAAAACTGGATGAGAATTCCAGGCTGAAGGAATAATGTAATTTCTTAAGGTATAGAAATAGGCACTAGTTCTATGAATCATTTAGATCTATTTATTCCATATTGGAAATATTGATGTAACCTTACTAACTTAAATGCAGTGGCATTTACATTTTATACACAAAGAAGGTGTAGAATAATTCTTGCATATCTCTTGCAGCAATAAAAAAATATATTCTGAGACTTTTCCATGATCCCATTTGTGGCAACAATTCAAATTCCAGAAATATTTAAAGCTTTACAGAGCTTTAGTGGAGACAAATTAAAGATGTTTTTAATTCATGTCCATTATCGACTCTATAAAGAAAGTTTATGCCAATCTCTGTGATTAATACACTGCTGTATTGTGCCTGAGACAAATAACTTTGCTATTGACCAATTTAATGCATGTTACTTCCTCTGCAATTAATCATTATGGTGACTTTTCCTCTAATAAAAAAACCCCCAAAAATAAAAAAGAAAGGAAGTAGTGGCAAAAAAAGGACAGCTACTAGATATACAGTCAACTGTATACTAGCCCAGGATGCTTGGAAGGGGAGCAAGGGATAGCATTTATCATTATGCATTTGGCTAAGGAATAAGCAGGATCAAGTTTGCTGTGTTATGATCTGGCCAAAAACACCTTTGGTTTTGCCTATGGCCAGCCTGATTTCCATGTTGTCAACAATAGCTTATTCTTGCTGTTAGTGCTTTCAGAAACTCAGGAGCTATTCACACACACAACTTCTGCATATCTACTTGCCACAGGATGCAGCAATATCTGAATGTATAGACTTCCATAGTTCACAAACTAAACTCTTAAAAGACAAACCTTGTTCGGATATGTCCTATCAACATATGCACTACAGAAGCAAATTAAATAGTTGCCTCTTTTATCCACTGCATAATAAACCCCCTCCCTCTTTCTCTCTGCTAAAGTTCTTGTCCATTACTTGGTCATCTGCTCAATTTATAAGGAAGGAGGCTACAACCTTTTTCTCTTGGCCTCTATATCTCCAGGGTATTTGATCTATTCACAGAAAGTCACCTCACTTCCTGAATTCCTCTTCTTGGAAATCAAAGGTCAGGAAAAAACTGCACACTCACTGCATCCCAAAGCACATCTCATCTTAGCTCCTTTTCTGTGCATTTTTCCCCTCTTCTAATTTTACTCTTTTTTGTCTTGTATTCAAGGGACTTTGAACTCCAGCAGAAAGAAAAGATCCTCATATGACTTGTTAAGTGTGGATCATATCCACATGTGAAAATGTTAGCAAACAGGCTATCAATTACATTGCAGTATTTGTATTGCTTTTGAGTAGGAACTTAAACCAGAGACTGAAATCCCACTTTATCAACATGAAATAAAAATAACCTTTCCCTAAGCAAGAGACTTGATGATTGGGGTAGAGTGCAAAAAAGGGTGAAAAAATGAACAGACAATGTTAAAACTTCCTAGAACTTTTTCAACAGACTCCAACTTCTCAAACCCAAAACCTGCTTGTAGGAATTTTAATTGGGGAAGTTTCTTAACACAAAGATGGAATTCTAATGACAAGAGAGGTTCCCCTCCATATGTCAGCTCTGACTGTAAGAACAGACAGCTTGGTTCCTACACTGGCCAAAACTGGAAACCTGGAAAATCAGGACAAGCAACATAGGTGACAGGTCTTGAACTGATGCAGTGGGTGGGGAGTGTCATTGAGAAAGGCATTTAGGGAGGTGATACGTCTGTGAACATTTTGCAGTTAGGAAGAGGAATCTGTTAATGGGTGTAAAGGAGGAAAGGTGGGCTGTTAGTGAAGGGTTAGGAAAGCCACATCTGCAGCAACACACAGAATGGTTATGAGTGAAGGGACACCCACATGAATTTTTTTCAAGGCCAAAGGGAAGGTCTTAGAAATAGTGAGATTCTAAGTGATCAAATTTAGTGTGCAATGATAAGAGGACATACATCATTGTATGCTCAATGTTACGCAGGAAGAATGTGCAAAAAGTAGGCAGGCATAGCCTTTTTGGGAGGATCTGAAAGAGTTGAAACTCAGGGAGACTTTCTGGGTACAAAACTCAGTGCTGACTATTTCTGAGAATAACACAGAAAACAGGCAGAAACTGAGCACATTCCTTTGCTCACATTCAGCATATAATGAAGATGATACCACACTGAGCTGAGTAAAGACTTCATTTTGGATAAGCTAAAGTTCTGGGACTCTGTTGAATTCAGTTGTATAGAGTATGCTTGACTGCTAGACAGAATAAGGGGAGAAGGAAAGAAACATCTAAAATAGAGCCTTACAGAAGACTTCCTCCATCTACAAGTTTCTCGCCAAAAGTGGAAGAGAGAATAAGAACAAAGATTCTCTAAGAGGTAAAACAACTTATAAGTTTGTTAGAAATTTAGTAATTTGAGTACATTTGGTGTTCTTTTTTTAACTTTCAACAAGTAAATAAGAATTTGTTAGTCATTTATTATGAATAGAATTATGTCCTCCACAGAAGCATACAAAATATTATATTCTAATAGAAAACCCAGTAGCTGGCAGTGATATATCTGTATGTCACTTCCCAACAGTAATACTTGTTTGATTTGTTTGAAAATTTGCGATTTATTCTTTACAAATACCATCAAGAATGTATTTGCTATATTGTCAACTAGTTCCTGTGACTCACTGCAACACTGTAAAGACCAAAGTAGTATACTAGATTTATATGTAGTATGTAGCAATGTAAGTTTTCATAGGGACTTATAACATTGCCTGTTGTGTTGAATGGAGAGCCCTTTCACTAAACCTGTTTGAAGTCAGAAAAATATATAAAGATAAAAAGAAGACACTAATTCATGTAACACAATTCTTCAGCTGAGATACATGTTATACACAATCATCTCAATTACACATCTCTGCCAGGACACAGCGAACACTGGTCCTTCACATTCAATTTTTTCTGGAAGAGTGGGAAGGAAGATCAAAGATGGATATTTTAAGCTGTTGATGGAGTTTCAGGGATGCATGAAGTTGATATAGAGTGCTTGGTAAAGGCAACCCCAAATCAATGTCATTCTAAATATAAATCTGTTTGCTTCTTTCCAGTATGAAATACTTGAAATGTACTTTTACTTTTGTGCTAGACAGCAGTTTCTTGGCAATGTACTTAAGATGAATTTACACACAGACTGACTGCGCAGTGCACATGCAGCAGGTCTTGGGAAGTGAATTCACTGTTTGATGAATGTATGCCTGGTTGGGCATATATGCTTTTTCTCCATAATTCCATGGATGGAAACAGAAGCCTTCAACCTGCTACTACAGAAAGCATCATGCAAGGCTAAAAGTCCTACAAGTTTCAGAAGTCAGCTGTATGTTAGTAAAATATAATAGAAAGGAAATTGCGCAGCAGTAGTGGGCTAATGAGGTGTGTTTTTCACCCTTTGTTCTAATGTGAAGATGGAGGGATGGCTGTTCTTGCTGTACCTGCACTACCTGTGCAAAACAAGTTGATGACTACATGTCACAGCTGGTAGATTTGTAAATCGCACCTTAGAAAAGGAATCTCCTGCTCTTTGCCCCAATATCCTCTTCTTCAGTGATCAGTAGTGGCACTGAAATGTTAGTGTTCCCCTCTTGAAAATTCCTATTAGAGTTATAAATGATAGCACTCACATGTACAAACCTATAGGCTTGGGGACAATATCTTGAATCTCGTTTGTGCTGATAGAGCAAGAAATAAAAAGGAGAAAGATTATAAGCCACTTGCTTCTTTATGAACTTTCTCTGCATATTCTGCACAGTTATCTGTACTTGAGTATCCTTATTCCAGTCTGGCAAATCACAGACACCCCATTTATCTTAACTTCTGTTAACAGCAGACACAGATGTCTGAGGCAGAAAGTAAAATATGAATTTGTAATTATTTTAGGTCTCCAATAGTCATAACGGTGAAGCACCCTGTCCAGCAGAACAGATAGAATAGGAAAGAAAAATTCTGAACATTCATTGTCTTCTTTTTATTCCTCTTCCTCCAGCTGTGATATTTGTTGCCCAGCTGCTATGCACACAGCTTCTTCCTTTGTCAGTGATCTGTGGCTTACAATTTCAAAAGGAAAGTGTGAAAAAAGTGTGATTGTTATTCGAAACAGCATAGTTTGAAATAAATATTATACTTTTCACAGCACTGAGGGAAGGTTTTGTTTACCGAGTCCCCAAATACCTGTTTGTAAGTAATCCCAATTTGTTCTTTTTCTGTCTGGAGTGCAAAATGGGAGAAGAGGTTAATCACCCCTCAGTAAAGCTTTGCCTTGATAGTTCAGCATCACCAGTTTCAAGCGTAAATAAGTAGCAATTCAGGTACTTCAAAAACATATGGTGAAACAGGGAAAGGCCGACATAGGTAGATTTTATTCTCATATTTTTATTAAATAGAAACATAGCTTATTTTCAACTGGACATGGAACAGTTCTTAAATTCAGTGGATCTTTCTTGTCAAGCACTGGTGTGTGTATAGAAGTAAATCCAGCAAAGGGAAACATTGCAGACCTAAAAGATGATAGACATGAAGGAGATGAAGGAAGAGGGGGACACCTATGTTGGATGGGCATTTTGTGTCCATATCTACATACAGAAATTCATCTTGTATTTCTTGTCAGTTATGGTGCTTATCTTGAAGCCATCTCCTTTTTTCTGTTGGAAGAGGGCATCCAAAATAAGAAAGGATCATACAAGAAAGGAAGGGCATAAGGAGGTCTAGTGAATGAAAGTGGCAAAGTAGCACAGGTGAAATAAACTAGCTAGGGCTGAAATTAATACATGAATAGCTGTTTCTCTAATCTTTTGAAGGCTGTCACTGATTATGAGTCCCTATTATACCCTAAAATTAAATATCTCTCTATTTGTCTTGACTCCTGTTGCCTAGTGTTGTGTTAGAGGTTTCAGTCATTGGACAGTTTGTTTTCATTTCTTATACGAAATTAAGTTGCAAGTTATGACCTTTTCATTTAAACTTCATATTTAATTTAGTGGCTTATTGTGAGCTGGCAGAAAGCACTGTGATAATTTCCTGGCATCTTGATCACACTTGGGGACCTTCTTCCATAGCAAAATAACTGCAAAACTCCCTGAGGCATGAAGAAGAACAATATTTTCTTCAAAATATTTAATATGGCTCTTAGATGTTTACCCTTTTCTGAACTGAACAATACTTCCCTTTGTATTCTAAAAATAACCTTCAGGGTAGTTTGCACAAAACAGCATCGTATTTGTAAACTCAGCAATCCATCATTGTTTGTGGCTTTACTGACCTGCATTATTCTACCTGCATGTTCTTTGACACGGTCAGTGTTTGAGCACCTTCAGCTATGGCAATTCATGCTGACATTTATGTTTTCAGTTGTAATCATTTTAATATGTCTTTAAAGAGTTTTAGATGAGATATTGAACTCAAATAAAAAGAAATAGATTCTTCAGAATATATTTGCTTATAAATTTATGAATTAATGTACAGAAAATGAAACATTCACATTAAAGCATGTCAACAAACAGCCTGTATCAATTAAAATACTAAAATGAACTAATAATTTGCCATTTGCTAAATTCGCTAAATGTGTTAATTTCTTTTGCTCGCCTGGTTTTGTTGCTTTGGCAACATATGATCACTGCATGATGTAACTCTGCCTCTTTATTTTAATTTCTCACCAAATGATCATTAGATTTTCTACATAAATAATTCTATCGATCAAAGGTGATTCACAAACCTTTTGTTTTCACTTGTTAACTCTCAGTCTGAGAGCATAAAGGTAAATTCAACTGAAAGCTAGTGGGGAAAAAACCTGCAATCCTTCCACAGTTATCATGTAGTCTTTCCCAGTGTGATCCTGATCATGCCAATTTATAGCAAAGGCTGCAATGAAATTGCCACACCAAGTAAGCTAAAAGTACAACACATTATGTTGCCAAGCACCAGGCATAAAAGATTTTTGACAGATGCCATACTGCTCAGTGTCCTGAAAAGAAAATCATTATTTCATGCTCAAGAAAGAGGGCTAGATTAAATTTCATATGTTTCCCTGGAGGGGCACTATTCCACACATGCAAGTATCACAGGCATCATCAAAGGATGGTCTGCTGGCCGCAGAGGTACTAGCTGCACCTTCTGGGCACGGTGATCACACTGAAAACAGCAGGAGACAGATACCAGTGGCATATGTGAGCAGCTACAGCAATAGGTAAAGATAAGGACTGTAATCTCACAACTGAAAAGGAAAGGAGTTGTACTGTGTACCCAAAATGTTGTTCTGTGACAATCTTTAAGGCAAGCTGACATAGTAGAGCAAAGACTACATTGCTTACAAGAAGACCACGACCTGCAGACGTTATAGTAGGCTAGATTTCCACAGCTGTGTACAGAAACATTGTGCCATAGCCACTCTTGTTCAGGCTGAGACAAAATTCATTTGAGGAAGAGCTGAGAGTACTGACACAGGGCAATTTGCAAGGCTACAAATTGCAGCAGGCTAATTAGGAGTACCTGAAGACATTCTCCAGGAAGTGACCATAAGGAGAAAGGGAGAAAGTGTAAAAAGTGGAAAACAAAGTAATTGTAGAGCAAACATTTTTGTCAAATGCAAATAAGCTAAAGAAAGAGGTTTGTTGAAGGTAAGCTGTCCAAGGGTATCTCTGCTTGCTGTGTTAGGAGTTTTTCCTCTTTGAAATTGGTTGCTCTGGGCTGTAACAGCACACTTAAAGCACAGCATAAGTAATTGTTGAAGAGTATAGGGAACACTGGCAACTAGAAGTGTCACACCACATCAAAGCTGCTGACAAAGCACACTACACACTTCCTTTTCAGCATCAGTCATTGGGTTAGAGACCATGCAGATAGAAATGAACATCTATTGTAGTCATTTTCTTGGCAAACCAACAACCTGTCTACGACTAACAGAAATAGAGAAAAAATACTGTAGGCAAATAAATAGACTTTAGATGGTTGTGATCTATACAAATAGAGCGTCACTTCCTATCTGTCTCTCTCATGGGCTCCTGCAGTCGTGTGGCAGGATGGGGCAGGTAGTGGAGGTTTTAGTGCTCCTTCAGCTTGAACAATGAAGCAGAATGAAAATCTTCTCTGAACTAGTCAAAATCTTTTCTAGATTCTGCATCTTCAGTAGAGTTAAGTCTGGCCTCTTGTTGGGCAAAGAGAGTGGATCCCAGAAGTAATATAAACATTCAGCGCATGAGGGGAGTCCCCACAATGCCAGTGCTGGCAGAAATGCTTCCACTTCTTGTGACCCATATTTCACTTTAACACTGTAACTAATAGAGCTTTGGGCCTGGAAATGCTTGCATACCTTATGGGTAGAAATATGTACAGTGCTTTCACAGATTTCCTTGGGACTATTCTTAAGAGTGAAATTACTCATGCAATTGATTGCAAGCTTACAGTTTGGGGGTCTAATTTCACACTATAATGAATAACTAACCTGATTATTTCACCTTCCTGTATTTTTCACCTTCTTCTTCCTGTATTTGAACACTTTTCTAGAGTTGTGATATTGTGTAGGGTATGAACTGTTTGCATCATGCTTGTGTGCTAATGAAGACTTGTTGTTTGCCATTTGTACACAATAATCCCCTCTAGCATATTTAATATATAGTAGAATATTTCAGGTATATAGAATATTTAAGGTATAAATATGTTGCTGATGTGCTTCAGTAGGGATTCCCATGCATCAGCAGCTTTATAGGTCACTGCAAATGAGCATCAAGAAAAAACATATAGTCTACCATACCTACACTCATCTTTCTATGTGACAATAACCATTTTTAAGTTGTACAGAACATTGTTGCCCATCCTGAATCTATTCCATGATCTTTTATGTTAAAGCCCAGAGGATTGCTCTGAAAGTCATGTTAGAACATGCAAACGTCAGTCTGAAAAAAAGAATCTTCCTTTTATTAACTGCATAAGCTTACAGAATATAGACAGATTGTAGCATGATTTTTAAATTCAGAAAGCAAGCAAGAAAAGGTCTTGGGTATTTTTTCTGGTTTTGGAGTCTCCACAGGACCAGTCCTCCAAGACTCATGGCTTTAGAATACCCTAGGTCCTCTGCCCAAAACTGCTTTTTTGGTGAAGATTTTTCAGTATGTAGACACAGGATTCTACGTTTAGAAATAGAGAGCTTTTCTCTCAATGCTTTATTTAAATGTGAAGAGGATATGTAAGATTTTTCTGGGAAAAGTAGCAGTAAGGAATATAGTTGGTCAAGAAATGAAATGGATAAATGTGCTTTGAAGGCATGTTAGAAATTAAGTAAAGCTTATTTATTTATCATCTTCTTATATCACCTTTTCTTTCAAAGTCTTCTGCTCTAAAAAATCTGGTGCAATCCCTTTCATTTTATAATCATAGATTTTTGGCTTGCTGCATTGCTTTGATCTGGGATGCAATTTAGTTTTTTGACCTGCTGAGCTTTTTGTGTTTTCACAATTCTTGTTTGTTAAAGGTTTGATTTAAATACATGTTCTAGGGAAGGTATCTGAACCCCAGAGTCTTCGGTGTTTAACAAGATTCAAAGCACAATAAACTGACATATGTCTCTCTTTCAAAGTGCTCTATGTAGCTGGTTGAGATCGTGGCCATCTGTCTTTTAATACCCGCCAAGTGCCAGCTGCAACTGTGGCACTGGTTCAGTAGCCTTCAGTACAGTACCTGAAGAACAGTTTTGCAGCCATATCTGAGGTCAGAGTTGGGATTGGCTGTCATGAAACACAGGAGGGATGAAATACAGCATCTTTCAGAAAGTCCTTTTTTTGTCTGCATCATGATTAGAGAGACACCTGGAAGGCCCATGAACTGGAGGGTCAAAATGTTCATTAAAATATCATGTTTCTGAAGGTGTGAAGCTCTAACTTGGTCATTCATATGCATGCTCACTGTCAATGCTGACTATGACCTGCATAGAAATTGTTTTGCTCGTTCCTCAGACTGCAGACACAGTTCAGTTGGCACCACAAACTTTTACATTATCTAATAATAAACTGAGATTGCTTCAACTTGCAAAATAGGTTGTAAAGAGTTTTATCGCACAATATCACAAGGTATGCAGCTCTTGTGATAAGTTTTAGATTATTTTCTCACTCAAAACAAATGTCTATGTATCCCAGAGAGCTCTCTCAGCTGGAGCTAGTAATAATTTTGACAGCTATTTTCCTTTTAACAAATATCCATTTTTCCATCAGGCCTTAGGTAAAAGCATGCTAGGTGTGGCAAAGAGTACTCACAGAAGCTAATATTGACAGATTCCCTTTACAGATAATGATGAGTTGCTTTGAACTGCTTTTTAAGTTGGACTTCTCTCCATGACCTTTCTCTTAAATATGATGGCCTCAAAAGTCTTTGCAAGTGCCCTCCTCACCTTGTGAAAGATTTTGACGGGGCCATGTTCTTAGAGTGGCCAGGAACCTAAATAAAAAATAAAAAACAAAGCATCTAGGATGTGGGAACCTGGCTTCATGCCATGTCATCCTCCAGTTTCAGATACTATTGCTTCAACCTGTGGGCTAAATGGGAAATGGGAATGTCTTCTCAACCTCTTGGCTTTTCACAGAAATCATCATGGAGTTCTGCTTTTATCCTGAGTCAGAGTGGGATGGCTTGTTGAAATGTCAAGGTTTTGTTGAAATGTCAGTTTTGGAGAAAAATTATTTCTCATTTAGGTCTATTTTTAGCCATATTTAATATTATATAGTATAGTTGGCGCAAATGGGTACAAATTACATTTCCTAGCCCCCAGTGGCAAACTTTGCACATATTTTTATGGTAGTTTTGGCTACAGTTTCCTGAAAGGCAAGTGCAAGGTCTGTTAAACCAAGTTGAAATATTTCAGTCATTGTTCTGTCTCACAAAAGCAAAACTCTTATTGTTGTCATGGTGCAAAGGATTTCACAATATTCTTGGAGCTGTTATCCTTTCATGGTTTCACAGGCCTCACAAGAATCCCAAGTGAATGTGTAACTATGTCTGTTTGACTTACTTACTTTTTCCACAGTTCATATCATAGGGGGGCTTTAGACAGCTCATGCTAAGAAATCATCTCACAGGTTCTTAACATCAGTAGTCCCAAGATCTCGTTTCTAAGCTGACTGGGGAAAAAATCTGCATTTCACTACTGAAATACCCTTTCCAAAAGCCAATCAAATGGGAAGAAGAGTTGAAGGTCATGACTTAACTAGAGTCTTCTGAAAGCAAATCTAGAGTCCAGCAGGATCTGAGTGCCAGGTAGAAAATTACATCTTAAAAAAAAAAAAAAAAAAAAAAAGAGGCAGATTTTAGCTGAAAAAATTCAAAACTATGACATTTATTTTTATGACTTTTGGTTCATCGCTAATTTTAAAGACAACTAATAGTTACAGTCAAGTCTGCAAGGTTTGCTGAAGTGCTTGAAATTAGCTTAGCATCTGAAGGTGTTTGAATAGTGGCATTTTAAGTCCCTGATCTGAAGTTAGATGCCAGGGACTCAGATACATAATTGACCTAAATGGATGCAAACTAATGTACCCGCATTATTTCATCCTATGAGAATCTTGCCCTGTAACTTAATGAAGTGTTTAATTTCTGAGTTTTGTCAGCCCATAAACACATAAATGACCATAATGTCATCTGTAGCAAACTGCTATCTCTGATCAGCAAAATTTAATAACAATATCTTCTTCTGGTTATAATGACTATAAATTCAAACTTCTGTGTAGTCTTTTTCAGGGCTACAACTCCTACTAATTCTTACCAGGCTTAAAGAACAATTTTCATTTTATATGGTCAGTATCATTTAATAGTCCAAAGTAGCTATTTGAATCTATATCTATATATGTGCATTACAAATTCACAGAAACATGTTAAGTGCAGTAAGCTGAATTCAAACAAATTGTTATAGAAATACAGCATTCAGGTTAGATATAAATAGTCCTGTAGCATTATTAATAGATGTTGAGTTGTCTGGTTTTCAGTTGCCCAATTTGCATTTCTCTCAAATGTTAGTCAAATGCAGGTGAAGTACCCCTTTTGAAAGAATAAGGTCTTTGTTCTGTAAAACTGAGCATTTCTGGGAATAAATGACTGGGGAATAAAGCATATTAACTCATCTGTAAGAGTCTGATTCAAAGCCTATTGAAATTAAGGTTTTATATACAGCTCTGTATTCTGTTAGGAATCTGTTTACCTATTTTATCATTCAAGACTGTGAGGTGCAGAGTGGTGAGGCAGGTAGAAATCATAGACTCCCCTTCCCAATTCTTCCCTCTTCTTTTCTTTCAATTATTCTTATATCTGTTGACCAGGTTCAATAAAATTTGTCATGGGGTAAAATTTTAAGGACAATTCTTTCCACAAGTCTTGAAGAACATTATTTAGTGGTATGAATAAAGGAAAGAGACTTCCATGGATAGGATGAGCTCAGCCCTCGTGGAATGTGCTGGCCAATCGGTGTGCACATGGTTGGTGAGTTGGCACAACCTAGTTTGGAGCGATCTGCACAGTAGTTGATGAATATAGATAGAGGTTCTACAAAACAAAAGGTTTATACTTCAATTAATGCCTTCATTTAGCCACAGGTAAGATGCTTTAAACGTATGCTTTTTGTCTCCATTGAAGGGTGTGTCCTATCTACTTCAGAGAATTTTATAAAGTAGCCTTTATTTCCTGTGACTAAAGAAATTCCAGTATCTAGAAGCATTAAAATGTATTATGTCAAAAGTATATCTGAGTGTCTATGATATATGTATAGTGTCAAATACATTTTAATGTCATAGTAATATGGATTAGTACAATGAATTAAAATCCACTGAATAAGAACACTTGGATGAGAGGAGATGGGCTGGATGATCTAATATGTTATACTAGTTCAAAAACAGTATTATAAAAGATACCTGCATAAAGGCAGCACTGAATGAAATGGAGTTTTTAAGAGGAGAGGAGTTCAATGAAGAATGTAGCTAATGTATCACAGATTATTCATAAAGACTTTGAGTCAACTGATTTTTCACCCATCACTATCCTTAAGAGTCTGACATTTTCCATAAATTGAACCTTTTTTTTATTTTCCCCAAGTCTAGCTCCCCCGCAGCTCTCACTGTATATTTCATTCCTTGTGCCATAACAATTGTTCCCTCTGTGATGACTGCAGGATTCTACCATAACATTTCATCAGGTTTTTCTTAACAAAGACATATGACTTGCTAGTAAAGGTCTCTATTGGAGAGATGAAATTCAGCATCATCAAACACTACAGAATCCTGAGGTGTTGCTGGAGACTTTAAGCTTCTTGACTCTGCCCCTCCAAAATTACTTGGATAACTGCCTTAAACCTTAAAGAGCCCATGTTTTCTTCTTTCCAGGGAGCTAGTGCAATCCTGCAAAATTCTTAGCAGTTGGAAATTCAGCAATTTTGTTTGACTATACAGTGTTAACTTTTCCAGTATAAAATAAATTTAGCTGTTTGCTTTTGAATTCCCTTCTTCCCCACACCCAAATCACTTCCTAAAATGCACCCTTGAAAATAACCAGGAACCACTGGAAATGCTGATGCTTTATTTACATATATAGTCTATTTTTTAATTTTTCAGTAAAAAGGATAATATTAAGAATCTAACTGGTCTGATCATTCAAAGAGCAAAATTATTGCAATTTACCATGAAACAAAATGCTTTGCCACTCTTTAGGCCAGTATGACAGCAAACTACCATGATATGTAGCAAGCTACCATGATGACATATTGCATTGATAGGCAGATAATCAAGCAGTGAAAACATCTGATAACTGAACCTCTCTGAAACATGGTACAAAGGCATATAGGCATCATGTGGTTTTCCTCAAAATCTAAAAAATAAAAAAGAAAAAGAATTGGCATTACAGTCTTGACACACTTTTTTGAGACCCTACATATTTCTAACACAGTGGTTTTCAAAAAGTTTCAGCTAGCGCTTGGAAGCATACTTCAGAAATTTGATATTCAAATGTTTGCTTCCTATGGGTAAATGAAGCTAGTAATTGAAATGTAAACCTTTTGTCATGTGGGACTTTCCAGGTTTTAAGGCAAGAGGCTGTTCCATTATTCCAGGATAATAACCCTGAGGAGAAAACCACAACAGTGTGTCTGAAAATTTGCAAGTTACTTAATGCTATAAAATGTACCTGGTACTTAAGACTGCCACTTTATTTCTTAGGGCTAATTTTTCCTAATAAAAATAAGTCTCTTTCTGTGAATGTTAGTAGAGTTTAAAATGCAATAACATGTGGAGGGAATGTTTAGGATTTTATACCGGTGGCACTGCTGCCTTTGCAACTAAGTAATGATATTCCCACATGTGAAGTCTTAAGGTTAAGAGTGGCCTTTGCAGTGTTTTTTCCTGAACTCTGTCTGGGAGTTTTCACCATTCACTCCTTGTTGATGACTATTTCTGCAATTATTTGAGCAGCTTTGAATTAGGCAATTGGATCTATAAACTGCAATTACATCAAACTTCTAAACAAATTATTTTGTTGGTGCCAGATGGTCTGAACTTACGGAGCCAGTGGAATTGCAGCGCCTGTGACAGCAACACTTATTCCTGAAGTGATGGTTCACTCTGTGTTACCAGTTGCCAATAGCTCGATAGGTGTTGAGTTATCAGGGCACATTTTCATGACCTTGCTATATTTATTCTTCAGTTGACTTGTCTGTGATACGTGTGTGGACGTATTCGCCATCAGAAAAAATATCCTTAAAAGGGTCTTTGTTGCTGTAATATTCAGCTAAAAATAATATCAACATTCTGTGGGAAGAAAGATTATAAAGTATCTCATTAGAATCTCTCAATGCTAAAATATTGTTTATATATTATGAGAAATACTGTTTTAAAATAGCTCAAACAGATTAGATGTGTTTAAGTAAGGGGTTTTTCTCCATTTTCCCTATTACATATATAAGAAATTGGTCTGATCATAGACATGACTCAGTAAAGTATGTTTGCAGTGTTCTCATATTATAGAACTCCTGACTAACACATTTTTTGATTATTTTTCCCAAGTTAGGCTTTAAAAACTTTTATATAATAAATATCCATCAGTTACATACAATTTCTTATATCCTAAGCTACCTTTTTTAAATCCCAAAGAATCACTGCAAAGATCTTCTCCCTTATATTCTTTCCTTTTTTTTTTTTTTGTTTTTTTTTGTTTCATTCAATACCTGGAATTTATTCTATCCTTATCCCTAAGAATTTTTCTTTCATTGCTGACTGAACATACTTAGCACATGTCTATGCATATGCCTAATACATATTCTATCATGTATGTAATGAAAGAAGTGCCTAGATCTCACAGTCTCTCTATGTAGGCATCTTGTACACACTGTGTGAATTACTGCACAGATGCTGTGTTCAGCCTTCATAAAACAAATGATTTCACAGATAATCAAATTAAATGGATATCAGTAAGGAAAAGGTATACTGTCATAAAATGGGGAGTGTAAGCATTACAATGTGATGAAAACTTCTGGACAGGATTTTAGTGCCTTTTGTATGGTGGTGAACAGACTGCATTTCTTGTTGGAAGCAGATTGTGAATTTCATTCCACGCATGCAGTCCCCAGGGTGTAAGATGTTCATATCTATGGGAGGGGAAAATGGGCATAAATCTCAAACTGCAGACAGACGACTCGGCATGTTGTGACATTGCCTGAACTTACTTTGCTATAGCTTTTCAAATGCTGTGGTTTTTATCTGTTTCTCTTTTCTCTCTTTTTTTTTTTTTTAATGAAGATTTCAGGCTAAAGAGACAGAGGAACAGAGATTAGGCTCATGGCCATGTTGGTGAGGATCATTCAGGCTTCTGGAAACTGGCTTATGTTTTCAACTGTAGAACTGGTCTGAGAATTGTGTATGACAAATTCTGTCAATAATTTGCTGAATCTTTACTCATTTTTAAAGCTGTGCACAACAAATAAGAAGAAACATAAAAGTCATCCGGTTATAAAAAGATGCACTTTACAGAAATTTCTCCTGGAAGAAAAGGAAAAAAATGTTTTTCTTGAGTTATATTTTTAAAATATAACTTCATGAATATTCATATAGATGCCTATAAATCATAAAAAATATTGTGATCAATGCAATTCACATCCAAGCACAAGATAACTGTGAACACTGTGTCTAGTCATAGGTGCAACTTATTCCTTTCCATTTTTGTCATACCCAGACTCCTCAGTCACCACTGTACAATACCTCTTTTAGAGGGAAACTTGTTTTGAAATGTTAATTACAAATAAACCCCTATATCATTCTATTTATAAGAAAATGGTTTTAAAAATATCCAGTTTAAAATTATTAGTTTATTTTCCCATAGATTGTTTCAGTTTCAAAAAGGAATTGCCCTAACCTTACCATTTTCCACCTTCTATTTCCTCCATATTTTCCATATATCAGACAGTATTTCATGGTTGAAATTCTAGTTCAATGGGGGAAAAAAAAGACAAATACTACCACTGTTAGCTTTCACGTCTCTATGCATCCAGTAATTCATATACATCAACAATGTATGTGATGTTCCATAAAACAAAGAAATAATGGAAAAGTCACATGGAAGTTGGTTAAGGGAGCTCAGAGTTACTGAAGATATAAAGAAACCTGTATGAATTGTTTTTTCTCAGTCCCTCACTGTTAAACATCTTTCTATTTGAGTACAAAAGACTGCAGTTCTAGTGGACTGGAAGAGTCCCAACAAGAGGACCAAGGGAAATATTTATTGCAGAGATGTATAGAAAAGAGTTGGGAGCAAACTGACAGGTAAGTCTGAGAAAGATGCAGCAATAAAATATCCTGAGTTATGACCCAAATGCCTTGACCTACTGCCAAAACTTGGAAATGCTGTACAGAAATAAAAAATAAAAAAAGTGGAATAAGTGTTTGGGGACACTGTGCAGGATTAATTCCTTTTCCCTGGCCCTCATTATGTCTTCCAAAATGCAGCCAATGTTTTTCTGTTTTCTCTGAAAGACAAAGATAGGTCTTGCACTTTTTAACAAAACCATCTTTCCTCCCTTACCCTTTCTTCTTGTCTAGTATGAGTTTTGATCTTCCTGTTGCTCTGTGAACATGGGGTATGGGCAGACTGTGAGAAACACAATGTTCTCAATTTAACAAAAACCTCATACAGCAATTCACATAGCTTTCATGCAAGCTGCATCAAAATCCTGCAATTCGCTTACTGCAACTTTAACAAGTATTAATATTTAGATCCTGAATATTCATTGTTCTTCTAGCAGACTGAACTATACTTTCTAGGAATGATGTTTTCCTTCCAATAGATGGACTTAATTTCTTTGAAAACCACTGCAGTGTTTGTAAGACATGAAACCTAAACGCAGGTAGTATGGGTTTCCTGTACAAAGCAAACAGCCCACCAGACCAGCCATTGAACTCACCATGAGATCAGCTGGATCACAGGTCTCGGCTACACATAATGAGGTTTCAGTAACAGAAAGTTCCTGATCTCCATCGATGCAGATGTGTCCTCATAGTAAACTATGCCAGACACCAGTTTACAAGCACTCAGAAAAGGAGAAGAGGAAAGGTCTTCCTACAGTAATCACCCTAGCTGGTGGTTTTCCAGAAAATGCCTGTTCTCTTCGGGTTTGACATGGGTCTTCTCCAACAGCTGTCCACCACACCACAGGTACACAAGCACCTTGCTTCTTTCATGGCAACTTACAGGACTTTGTGGCATGTCCAGTTTTTAAATGTGTGGCATGTCCAGTCTTTAACTATGGAGACCAGAGTGAGGCATTCTGGGGAGGCTGCAGTCCCCAAGTTACATGAAGGAAAGAACTTTGAATGATGGTGTACTAAAAATGTAAGCAGCTATCATAGTATTTTTAATTTCTTAAATGTGTAGTCAATATTTCCTGCTGCTGCTGCACAATTACTAATTCTGCAGCAGTGCCAAACCAGCATGGCTGTCCTTTGGATATAAAGACTTACCTTCAAAATACAGGGAGAAATCTCTCTCAGTCATGTAGTGCTTTTGAAAACTAAATTCTGCTGCCTGTAGTTACAGCTGAACTTTTTTAGTTGCTATGTCACTTCTGCCAACCTCTTGACCTTAATAACTGCTACTTGTCTACCTCAAAAGTATGAGAGAGGAGACCATGCTAACAGAAATATTATTTTATTTTTCTCTAATATTAAAAAATTCCCAAAGTCTGACGTGAACAAAAAAAGTGTTTACAGACAGATTCTGCACTGAACAGTATAGTCTTCATAAACAGCATCCAAAAAACTTTAGAGCCTATCATTTGCTCAGCTAGAATTTTTTGGCTTTGTCCAAGAAATTGCACTGATAGGTGGAGTAAAAATGCTAGTAGTTATAGGTATGTTGGACTAGGGTACACACAAGACAAGGCCAGCTCTTTTTCATCTGAATGATTCTTAAACCCTGGATTAGGATTCTTAGAGGTGATATGCCCTGTCTAAATTAAGGCAGACATATAAATTACAGTCATCTTGATGCTGCTGCAGTATAGTCTATAATATGGATTGGATCTAAACTCAAAGGAAACTCAGATGAAGAGGAACAGTGCATCAAACTAACATGTGGGAATGTGGGCCTAGGACCTTGTTCTAGCATACTAAATGTCAGTAAATAAATCCATTCCTTCACTGTGTCTTTTTTTCCTTATTTGTAAAACTGGAATTTCTCTTGTGGAGTAGCTTGAGATCCAGAGATGATACAGGGTATTTAGATTAAGGTAACTAATTATTATTACCTTTAATTATAACAGCTCTGGATTGCTTGTCCAAAGAATAGAAACTGAGTGATACTTGGCCTGTTATTTTGTATGTCTTGAAAAATTGTGATCTTTACCTGCTGTTGCATGAGTAATCAAGGCTGGGACCTAGCTGCCGTGTAGTTGTTGTGATAATTTTCAAAATCTGTGTCTGACTTTTGTAAAATTTTGGTGAAAAATATATTGCAGTGCATTTATATGAGCTCTAATCAAAAGCTTCACTTACAACTTATGCTACTTTTGTATGAGGTATATTAATTTCAAAGTCTTTAAATAATATTCATGCTATTAGGAATTATAAAGGAAATGGACATCAGTGTCATTTAAATTGTTTTGTTTTCCTCTGCTGTGCCTCTGTGGGAATGTTGAGTGCCACACAAGAGCTATAATTGAGAAATCCCTTGCTCTCTGTGAGTCTGATTGCTATTATAATTGGAATAATTTGCATTTTTATGAAGATACCATTCTGTCTTCAGGCATCCATGACAATGCTTGATGTTTTGAAGATCATTTGGAAAGACACACAGAAATTATTTGCTTTTAGTAGAATGGCTCTTAACTTGCAAGCAAAAACCAAATTATTTGGGGCCAAAGGAAATAAAAAAGTGTCATAAGTATCTGAAGGAGGACTTATTGGTAAACAATATCTCCAGAAACTGACTCCTCCTCAAATGCCTGCAAAGACACCTTACTAAAACCTTCTCTTGCAGACACCCTGAGAAAGATTCTTGCAATCCTACCAAGCAATAAAATTACTGTTAGGGTTAGAACCTATCATAACAGCAGGTCACTTCATCTTTCTATTCTCCCTGTAAATGCCTATTATAGAACTTGTTGATTTTTTCACTTTGGGAACCTGAGGCTCTGACTATGATGCCTCTGGCTGGTTCAAATACATGCTCAGTGTGTGGCATACTAGAAGCAAAAAAAGAGTGGTACCACATTGTAACAGTCATTCTCTATTGTCTAAGAAAACCACTTTTTAAGAAAGCAGACTGAAAGCATACAGCTGAGGCTCTGGTACCCCTTTCACACTACTAAATTCACAATGAGCAGTATTTTGTTCTGCACTTAACTATGTTGAAATGGAAGGGATTAAACTTGGGAGAAGTTTTATCATTGTCTGTGATTAAGTGCTCAAATACGGTTCTCAGTTACCCTGCAATCATCTGTACACATACAGAGGAAATGCATGTTTAAATCAAAATTACACACCTCTGACGCAGAGCTTAATGGCAAATGTTATTTACAAATTTTTTCAGTTTCATAATGGAGGGAATTTACCACTTCAGGGCCTATGAAATACCAGAGTCAAAACGACCAATACAGATCAGCTGGCACTTATGTAGTATCTCTTAACACTGGAGACCTAAAAATGCCTAGATATACCCAGTGATCAGAGATTCTCTCCCAGGTGAAATCTGTAACTCAAGCTATTTCAATCGTCAGTTGATGACAGATTCAGAAATATTTATGCCAGTGAAATACTTTTTTGTGCATAAGCCTAGGAATTTCAGTGGTGCCCCTCTCTTTCTCTACACTGAGGAAAGAAGCTAAGACCTCACCCATCCAGAAAGAACTCCACTTCCAGTACTGACTCAGGTCTTTCTAAATGAAATATCTGTGTCCCAAGTGAATGTCTTAATCATATTGCTTTTAACAAGGTAACTTGTGAATTAAGTGTATAGATTACAGAGAATTAGTTAATTTAACTGCAGTGTCCAAATGCTGCTTCCTGATGCTTTTATCCCATTAAATTTCTCTGTCACACTGATCACATTGATTTCAGTTGGACTAGTTAGACAGCATACTCTGTGAAGCAGGTTGGGATTGGGTCCAGAGTCATTTAACAAAGGAGACAAATGCTTCCAATGCTGGTATGTGAATTTATATACTCTTTATATGTAGGTTTTATTATAAAATACTACTGTATAATTTCTATTATCTACCTACTTACTTGTACTATAGGTTTGTATTAAATATCTGGAGGACCTGAAAAAATGGCATTAAAATGCACAACGGGAGATACATTTAACATTCAACACAAGAATCAATATCTTGCATTTATAATAGCATATTATAAACATCAGAAGTGATGTTTCATACAGAGTTTCACAGAGTGAAAACATCAGAAAACATTTATTAGTTTAGATAAAGAGTATGTTCTATGTACACTTTTTAAAAGTTGCACTTGCATTTCCAAGTCTGTCATTTTTACCTGTTTCAGCTTGGAGTATTGTTAATGGCAATGTCTGTTTGCAGGAAATAATTGATCTGGAATTTAAAACCTTTTCTATTTGTGTTTGTTTCTCATGTTATCTTATTTGAGGGTCTGTAATACTCACATTGCTGAACAGTAATTTCCTCTAAAACTGTGAGTTTTATGCTGAAGATGTACTAGTTACAGACTTGGATGTATTACCATTCTTCCAAAAAGAAACAAATTCTGTAACTCACATTTACATAACATATTGCAAATAGGAAATTTGTATTTAATGGAGGTTATGCTGCCAAAGCAAGTGTTTGGAGAATCATATCAAACAGAACATGGTAAGACTGTTATAAAATCCCTTAAATCTTTTAAAATTGTCCAGTAATATTGAATTAATATTTTCTTGAATTCTCTTAAATGTTCTTGAGTTCTGTTAACTGCTTGGTTGTGGAACCCAGTTCTTTAAGAAAACATGCAAATTCCTCAAGACTTCTAATAAAACATTAACCAGTCTACAGTGGACCTGCTAAACATAACTAGTCTGTGTGGTAGGGGCTTTAGCAACACCTTTGATTTAATAATGATGCGTGTTGGGCCAGATAACATGCTCATCTAGATAAAACCAGAGCATTTGAATGCTGGTGTTCAAAGCCAATAGCTTACCATATAGCATACGGACCATACAGCAGTTTGGTGCTTGCATCAAAGCTTAGCCTGTTGTAGTCACATCTTTAGATTGGAGTATCCATTCACTTTTAAGCCTTGGTTGCAGCAGACTTACAAAACCAGCTTGCGTAACTATGAATCAGCAATATTCATTACCTTTACCTCTCTCACAGATGCACTCCAAATCATGATTAATCAAAATTCACGTATGAATTTAAGGTACAAAATACTTTCATCCTTAAAGGCTCTAAGACAACTAACTTCTAAGCAACTATAACCAAGCACATTGGTTCATATATAGTGCAGAAGTTTTCAAGCACGTAGTAGACTGACACCTTATTTTTCCCCACTAATTTTATTACAGCATTGTTCTTCATGCCCTGCATAATTAAAAGTCTGTCATCATCTCCATTATGAACCTCTATTTTTGCTGGTTTATAACTTTGCCCATAATTTACTCTGAAAGGGAGGCTGCAATATGGGATCTTGTCACAATCATGGGTTCTTCTTGCACTGACTAAAAATAAAAGCTAAGTTTTTCAGAAGTGATTAATCAATTGCATCCTTCTGGTTTAATCTGATAGAAGGGTTATGAATCTCTGAGGGTAGGTGGAAGAATCTGTCTTTTCTGCAAAACAAGTTTCATTGGGCACCCATTTTAAAATTATTGCTCTTGTCTAATGAACAGTGTAAGTTTGTTCCTTTTTTGAAACAAAGGAGTCACCAGAAATACAGTATTTGGTGTCAGACACTCGCTGCAATGTTCTGATACAAAGGAGCCTTCTCTTTCCAAGCAGAATTTGCCATTGTTGGCTTCTTGTCTTCTGGTATTTAAAAGCAAGAAAATGTCTGAGGGAAAACATATAACAGGACAGGCGTAGCAGATAATTTTAATACGAAATACTAGTTTTTCATACTTATTCTGCACATATAGATATAGTGATTGAAGACTTCCTAAATTAATACTAACACAAACTGCTAGAAATGTTATGAAGATGCAGTCTGGCTGTTTTGTGATTGTTTCTTGTAAAACCACTGATTTTGTAATGGCATATTGTGAAGCTTTATAATGATTTGATAGAATTTCAATTGGTCCTTCTAGGCCTGTTTTTTACATTCTTCTTTGGTAAAGAAATCTGCAAGTATTATGGAAAGGACACAATCTACTCTCTCTTATGATAATGACAAAGCTATAAAATGTCCATTCTTTTGTAGACCATGACATTTTAAAATGCTGCTGATTTTACTAGCTCTTTTCTGTTACCATGTTTATCCTCCCGTATCTCAGTAACACTATAGATGGTGCCATTCTTTTGTATCACAAGCTTTTCTTATGGGAATTGAACTGAATTGAAGATAAGGGTATTCCTATTCTTCAGAGAGATTGACAGGGCCAGTTCAACTTTACACCTCTTTATACTATGCTTTGGCATCAAATCAGAAGTTTTCCTAAAATATCTGGGCCACACTGGATCACAAGTGATCACAATTGTGGTCATAACTATTGTTCATGAAGGCATCAGAGGGGCAAACAGTGAGTACTGTGACAAAAAGACGGGGAAAGAGGAGGAGGAGGAGGAGGAGGAAGGGAACCTGTACCATTCTCTAGTCCTGCCTGCATTTGAGTGGAGGAAATTCACGTCTCTTGGGGTGATCTCGCTGCTCTGCCGCATAGTATGAAGTGTTGCAAGAGGGGTAGGAATATCAGGCAAAGAAGTACCAGTTAAGGAGAGTCTGTATTTAGAACAGAACTTTATGCTGTGAATTCAAATAGGCACTTGAGGATGTGTCTGGGTCACCCAGTTCTGAAAGACAGGTACGTATGTGTTCAACATTTGGCACAATTTTTTCCTGAATATGTGGGGCATTTTTACAAGGATCTTGAGCATTTACCGCCTAAGACCTGCTTAAATGCTTTTTTGAGTTGGTGCTGGAATAAGAAAGCAGTCACAGAGAAATCGTGAATTAAAATACCTGCTTTGTTCAAAGGGAGTCCTTGAGTTCTCAGTCTCATGCTGAACTTGGATGTGTATTGACCATCACATCTGCGCACCTGGACTCTGACTGCAGCAGAAAGGCTCACAGAGAGGTCACCTGAATAAGGGACACTTGAGAGCAGCAGGACACTGTTCTATGTGCCTGGCAGAAGACAGGTGGCTGGTCGAGAGAGATGGTGTAGCACCTGCGGTTTAAGGTCAGGTATATTTGGTCACTTGCTGGTGACTGCCACTCCATATGGATCCTAAACATTACTGGCATTGATTTAAGTCTACAACTGCTGCAGACAGAAAAGTTTCAGGCACATTTTTTGCAGAAACATAAAAATGCTGACATTTTTTTCTTTTTTGACTTCTCCATGTATTATGTTGCTAATAGATACCTCTCTTGAATTTCAGACAGTAAAAATAGTTACCACAATTTCTCTTTTGCCTCTTCCTCTTCCCTTCTGATGGCTTCTGATTCTCTTTGAATGAAGGCTTGGCTGCATAACTAGTCCTGGATAAACCACATCAACCCCTGTGTCTGTGTATGGAATAGCAGCGCATGCAGGTCTCCTACGCACAAAAGAGGATTAAGAACAGACTAAGCACATTGATTCCACTATTCCCCCAATGTGTGCTTCATCTAACTATTCCACTATATGCTTGGCACATTTGTGATTGTCTGTGTAATAGATGAACGTATTGTAAGCAGACAGAAAGAAAGCAGCAGCAGCAAAATAGTCTGAATAACATCTCTTGCTTGCAAAAAACCCCCCTTCCAAAACAGAAGATCTTTTATCATGAATTCTAGAAGCAATCAGTATTTCTCAGTATCATGTCTTCCCGAACAAGGACTTCGAAGATAGGAAAGAGCCTTTAAGAAGCTCAGAAAAGAATGAGGAAGGGAAATAATTCCGTCTGGGACTTCAAACTCAATTTTAGTGATCAAAGGCAGGACTTCCAATGTGTTTCTTCTCTAAGATTTTCAGTATATGGGAGTTGAGGGAGCTCAGCATCTCACATGATGTTCTGAAACTATCAGGATTAGCCCTCTGAGTCTAGATGAGTGATTGTATTTCCTTTTATTAAAGGAAGATGATCTAGAATTATGACATTTGAGTTTTCTTTGTTGCCACCCCTACACTGAACTGACAATACTGCTACATTGTCTTCCTTGTATGTACATCACCAGCTTGAAAATTTGTTCTTGGATAGTAAGCTGGCCTAAATTCCAGATCCTAACAATACTGTGGATAATGGTAAAGTAAAATTTTCTTTTTACTGATTATCCTCCAATATTATCCTGGCATTATCAGCAGCATACCTTTCTGGCAATGAAGGTTTGCTGCAGACTGGTTCCATTTATAGGAATGCAGCTAGGTGGGTGAAGCAAGTGCTTATGTCCCTTCGTTCAGCATTTAGTAGCCCGTATCTGATACAATGCCCAGTTTGGGTCTTCCCGGCCCAATAAATACATTGACCAAATGGAATGAGTCCAGTGAGTGAGGGCCACTAAGAGGCTAGTGGAATGAAGTATATAATGTATAAGGCAAGTCTGAAAAGGCTGGGCTTATTCAGTTTGAAGAAGCCTTATGACTTCAGCTACCTAATGAGTGATTACAGAGAAGTTGGGGACAGAGTGTTAGAGAAACACAGTGAAAGGACAGGAAACAGGACTCACAAGTTGCAACAAGGGAAATTCTTATGCAAGAGTGAAATAGGTCTCCTAGAGAGGCTGTGCAATCCCCATCCCAGGAGAATTTCACATCTCAGTGGTTCAAGACCATTAACAGCCTTACTGAATTGTAACTTGAATCAAACTTTAAAGTTTTCTTTGAGTGGAGTGGTTAGACCAGATGACCTCCAAATATCCCTTCCAATACAAATTATTTTATTATCTGCCTATATACAAAGCTTTTGTTCTCAATTACACCATCAGTGAGCCAAAACTGTGGCCCTTTAATTATCGAAATATTGAAGGAAAAAAGTTTTTAGACTGTCGTCTTTTTCCAGTTATTTTCCTCCCTTTTTTCCTACCCTAACTCTGACTTCATAGTCTGTCTACAAAGTGTCTGAAAACACAAGAAGGGTGTCCTGGTTCTGGCAAGGATAGAGTTAATTTCACCAGGAGCCAGGACAGCTCACCTGGTGAAATTAACTCTATCCTTGCCAGAACCAGGACAAAGGGCTAATCAACTAAGTATGTCACAAGTGGTGTGTTAATTGTAGAATAAGCTCGTGTTTTGTTCAGCAAAGAATTACAGATTGTTTTAGTACTTATAATTATTAGTGTTCATATTTAAGGTCATAGGATCTTTACTTGTTTTTCTGCCAAATGCTATTTGCTGACATTAAAGTACTATGAAAATTACATTTCCATCATTTCTGTTGTTTGATACTTCTTCAGCCCCACTGCCAATGTTTTGCCGCTAGTGCTAGCTATTAAATGCGCTTGCAAAGGGTCTGTAAATTTTATCGCTATCTGTGGAAACCTCTTTTTGCACAAGTAGGCTATCCAGGTACAACAGGAATTTATTGTTCACTGCAAAGTATTAAAAACAGTAAGTTGCTTTACTACTTTGACACTCCTGTGTTTGAAGTGGTTAATACCCAGCAAAAAACTGCAACACAGATTTAAAATGGAGATATGTGGTACAAACTAAATTCTAAACCTGACCAGATGGGATATATGGGAGGAAACCATTTAAAATCCCACTTCCCCTCTTGTTTTAAGAGCTTAATGGACTAGGGAAGATAGGTAAAGTAATTGGCAGATGTGTCACTATCAGAGAAAATATCCACATCCTCCTCTATTATGTCAATCCTAAAGAATTAGCAATGATAATTCAGCTTTTAATAGTGATACCTGGAAGGCTGTAGCAAAACACTTGAGTGCTGTGAATATGAAAAATATAAGAAAAAAAATATTAAGATTGGTGTAAGAATTATGGATATTGCATAAGCATTAGTTACCTCCTGAGAAACCAGGACAACAGCAGTGAATTTGAACTGCTACATTTAAATCTGTCTTTCTGTCCTTTTTTCTACAGATAAGGAAGATCTGGGATTAAATAAAAACTTACCTTGTCTCTCCATTTGAACTGAGAGTCAGAATAAAGACAACAAAAAACCCACATGAATTCCTTAGGAAGGAGGCTGAGTAAAATTTCCTGACAAAATAGACATGCTTCTCCTTGTATCTTTCTAATATATTCAATTAACAGTTGCACCTAAAAGATAATACATTCAGACTCATTCCAACATGTGTTTTCAATCCTTATCCTCCTCTCCTCACATATCTTTGTGTTCTCTCTTATATTGTCTCCTTACTGTGTTCTCGTTCACATAAACAAGAAGTATGGTCTTTCTTCCTGAAAAACATTCATACAGTATTTGGATTTACTTTTTTTTTTCCCCACCTTAGCTCATGAAACATGTGCATATTTGATTAACATGACCTTTGATGATGTGACAATAGCAGGAGAGCAGTGAGGAGGATGATTAGGAGGAAATAGCAGGAATGTATCTAAGGCAGCCCCTCCTGCAGCTTCTTTCATATTCTATTTTTAAAAAGTGCTCAATCCCTCTATTAAAATTAATATAGGAACCACAATCACTAAAATGGTTGTGGTACTTTGAAGTTTGACTTGATTGATATGACTGTAGTTTGCTTCAAAACAAAGACTATCATTGACAGTTTGTTGTGGTTTAGCCCCACCAGCAGCTGAGCACCACGTGGCTGCTCGCTCACCCCACTCCCCCAGTGGGATAGGGAGGAGAATAATAAGAAAAGGGTAAAACTCGTGGGTTGGGATAAGGACAGTTTACTGGGACAGCAAATGGAGAGGGAAATAACAACAGTACTTAGAATGTACAAAACAGGTGATACACAATGCAATTTGCTTACCACCCCAAAACCTGATGCCCAGCCCATCCCTGAGCAGCAAACCCTCCTCCCTGACCAGCTCCCTTTATATGCTGAGCATGATGCCATATGGTATGGAATACCCCTTTGGCTAGTTTGGGTCACCTGTCCTGGCTGTGTCCCCTCCCAGCTTCTTGTGACACTTTATCCCAGCTGAAAACCAGGACACGGTTAAAGCTTCCACAGAGAAAAAGATTTAGAAAATGCTTTGGGACATCTTTTCTTGTTACCCTTTTGGTCCTTCTAAAAAGAAACTTCTGGTCATCCCCAAATTACAGGCTTCAGAGAACAAAATTGCTTAGTTTCTTGATAGCTGATCTCTTTCCTGGGCTTTCAAACTGTAACCGATGTGTTTAACTTTTTAACCATGGTGATGGGATCAAGATGAGATTATTAGCAATAGTAGGGAATGAGAAAATATTTTAGGAATGAGGACCTGAGAGCTTGGTGGTACCATGGAACTGATAAACTGTGGGGTTGGTATGTACCATGGAACTGATAAACTGCATTATTGGTACGTGAGCCAAATAATATTTCATTTTCTGTCAAAATCATGTCCTTTGAGTGAACTTTGTTCATTATAATCTCATTATAATACCAAAACACACCTCCATGCTAAAAACTACCCACCTCCAAGGTACGACCACCCCTCACTGGGCATGCTCTCTGAATTTCTTTAAGTATATAGCTTTAAAAGCAAAGCGAGAAAGTTTTACACCAATCATAATGAAGTAACTATGTAACTATGTGATGTAATTGTGACCATGTGTGTATTGAGAATATAAATATGTGCATGTTCGTAGGCTAGGTATGCACGTTAGGTGGAACTATCCCCCGTGCATCCAGCGCTGCAATAAAGAATGCCTGCCTTTTAACACTACATTGGTGTTACGAGGTTTATTCCCGGATTTCGGTGACAGTTTCTGGCGACCCAGATGGGACTCTGCTTTTGAACCTCGACGGATCCGTGGGATCGCAGGATCTCCAGCCGGCACCGGGGAATTCTCGGGGAGAACCTCCAATCCCCGGACCGAAGGGCTCTGAGCAAGACCCCTGGGAAAGGTAAAGGCATTCTTATTTGATTTGAATATTTGTTCAAGGAGCCCCGTGGCTCTCCGGGACAGGCCCACATTGGGACAGGCCCGCACCGGGACGGGCCCGCATTGGGACAGGCCCACACTAGGAGCACGGGAGGCCTGCTCGTAAGGCGCGGTGAAAGCTGCGCAGAGTTGGGCTGAGGAGACGTCTCAGGTAAAAGTCTCTGCTAGGCGAAAGCCTGTGGAGCAGGGCCCACTGGGGAGGGGAAGCCTCCAAGATTGGGATTTCTGGTGGCAGCAGAAATCCCTGGGATTTTCAGTGGCAGGGGAAATCCCTGAGGGAGCTCTAACACGGGTTGGAGTCCCTCTGACTAGTGCTTGTGATAGTGCACAATCACAACCACTGAGTCCTTGAGAGATGGGTACTTTTCCGAGTAAGAAATCAATCCCACGAAAAACACCACTGGGATGTATTTTGGAACATTGGAAAGATTTGGGAAACATTGATCCTTTGACTCGGAAACAGTTGATTGAATATTGTAATCACTGGTGGCCACTATATATTTTAGAGAATGGGGAAAAGTGGCCGGAAAACGGGACGTTGCAGTATAACACAATTTTGCAACTAATGTTATTTTGTAAAAGGGAAGGTAAATGGCATGAAATGGCATATGTGGATTTGTTTTTCACGCTGCGAAATCATCCGGAATGGCAAAGGCAATGTGAATTGGTTTCATCTAGTTCTACGGTAATGGCATTAAAGGGGCAGGAACCTGATAAAGATTTAAAAACAGGTTGCTTATCTTGTGATAGTGGTGAACGGTGTTTTAAATGTGAATTTGAAGATGATGATGTTGAACTGTTAGTTGCGCCTCGCAGGAGGTTAGGAAATGATCAAGGGGGTCAAAGTCTGGGGGTCAATAATGCTTCCGCCCCTCCTGTGGAAGAGGAGGCGGAAGAATTCAGCCCAATTGCTGGGAGAACAAGGGGAAGAGGGGGAGGAAACGGATTAACTCCCCTCCAGGCCCCTCTTCGACAGGCTGTTGGCAACGAGGGTCCGGTAATGGTGAAAGTCCCCTTCTCCATAACCGATTTAAGAGCATGGAAAGAAACTGCAGGCACCTATCGGGATGACCCAGAATGAGTTGCCAAAGTAATGGAAACAATAATTAGAACCCAAAATCCTGATTGGGAAGATTTGCAAGTAATATTGGATACATTATTGGAAGACACTGAAAAGAAAATGGTATTAAACACAGCCCGAAAACAAGTAGAAAGTGCCCATGCTAATGGAAATATACAAGGATTGGTGGACCAGAATTTTCCATCCACAAACCCTGAATGGGACCCTAATCAGCCGGGGCCCAGAGGAATGTTGACTAGGTACCAGAAGTGGATTTTATTTGGCGTTAGACATGCAATGCCAAAAGCAATTAATTGGTCTAAATTATATGAAGTAAGACAAGAATTAAATGAATCCCCTTCGGCCTTTATGGAAAGACTGAAGGTGACTGCTAGAAAATATACCAATCTGGACCCAGAAAAACCCGAGGAAGCTTTACAATTGGCCTCTATATTTATGGGACAATCAGCCCCAGACATAAGGAAAAAGCTTCAGAAATTGGAAGGGGCTGAGTCCAGAGACTTAGGTAAAATGCTTGAAATTGCCTGGACTGTGTATAACAACAGGGAAAAGGAAAAAGAAGTTAGACAAATGCAAAGGGATATGCGAAGGGATGGGAGAATTCTGGCCGCTCTGACTGAGAATAATAAAGGAGGCATGGGGAGGGGACAAAAAATGAATGTTGTTAATCGGGGACTGGATAGGAGACGGGTGGTCTCCAGATGGGCAAGTGATCAATGTATGATTTGTAAAGAGCGGGGGCATTGGAAAAAGGATTGCCCCAAAGCTGGGGGATTAGATCCAACGCTTCAGGCCATTAAATTGATGACTTTGGATAATGAATCATGAAGAGGACCGGGGGAATCAACCCTAGCTGAGCCCCTGGTTACACTAAAGCTAGGGAATGAAGAAATGGAATTTTTAGTAGATACAGGGGCTACATATTTGGTATTGAATACATGTAAAGCAAAACTTAGCCATAAATCTGCAGAGGTTGTTGGTGCGACGGGGCAGAAACAAAACCGGCCCTTTTTGAAACCATTAAAATTTAAATTAGGAAAACAGTGGATAACACATCAATTTTTATATATGCCCGAATGTCCATTGCCTTTATTGGGGCGGGATTTATTAAGCAAATTAGAGGCACAAATTATTTTTAAAGATGGAGAAATTAGATTACTGATACCAGAATCAAAAGCTATAGAGGCGAGAGTGTTTATGTTACAGGATTCCCCCAAGGAGGAACAGATTCCAGAAGTAGTGGACAATGCAGTTATCCCCCTGGTATGGGCAAGTGGAGTTCCGGGACGATCCAAACTGGCAGAACCGGTAAAGGTGACTTTAAAACCTGGAGCCAAGCCGGTAAGACAAAAACAGTACCCTCTCAAATGGGAAGCCCGAAAGGGGCTAGAGGAATTAATCACAAAATTTTTAGAATATGGGCTGTTGGTAGAATGTGAATCAGAATATAATACCCCTATATTACCAGTAAGGAAATCAGGAGGCAGGGAATATCGAATAGTTCAGGATTTAAGGGCCATAAATCAGATAGTTCAAGATATACACCCAGTAGTGGCCAATCCATATACCTTGCTGACACCTCTGAGGGAGGAACATAAATGGTTTACTGTGCTGGATTTAAAGGATGCCTTCTTTTGCATACCTCTGGATACGAAAAGTCAAGGCATATTTGCCTTTGAGTGGGAGAGTCCCACTACAGGAAGGAAAACGCAATTAACATGGACTGTACTTCCACAAGGATTTAAAAATAGCCCTACAATATTTGGAAACCAATTGGCAAAGGAATTAGAAATGTGGAAGAAACAGAATCAAGGAGAAGGCATATTACTACAATATGTGGATGACATCCTGATAGCAGCAGAAAGTAAAGAAACATGTTTTGAAATGACTATCAGTTTATTGAATTTCCTGGGCCAGGGAGGATATAGAGTCTCCAGAAACAAGGCTCAGATAGGGAAAGAAGCAGTGATTTATTTGGGATTTGAGATATCGCAAGGACAAAGACAATTGGGAAACGAAAGGAAAGAAGCCATTTGTCAGATTCCCGAACCTAACAGCCCAAAGGAACTGAGAGCCTTTTTGGGAATGATTGGATGGTGCCGACTCTGGATTTTAAATTATGGACTGTATGTGAAACCCCTATATGAAGCCCTGAAAGAATCTAAAGATCAATACCTGACTTGGACACCTGAATGCCATAAATCATTTAAAGAACTCAAAAAGGCATTGATGACGGCCCCTGCACTGGGTCTACCTGATCTAACCAAACCTTTTGAGCTGTTTGTACACGAAAGGCAACATCTGGCCCTTGGAGTGCTGGCGCAACGGCTGGGATCTTGGAAGCGACCGGTGGGGTACTTCTCCAAACAACTTGACACTGTGAGTAAAGGATGGCCGGGATGTTTGCGTGCCGTGGCAGCAACGGTGCTGCTGATTCAGGAAGCCCGAAAATTGACTATGGGCCAAAGAATAGTGGTATATGTACCGCATATGGTAATAACTGTCTTCTTAGAACAAAAGGGGGGTCATTGGTTATCCCCTAGCAGAATGTTGAAATATCAGGTTGTCCTATTGGAACAAGATGATGTGGAATTAAAAACCACAGCAATTGTAAATCCAGCAATGTTCCTGTCAACAGAAAATCCTACTGAGAAATTGGAACATGACTGTCTGTTAACCATTGAACAAGTTTATTCCAGCAGACCGGACCTGAAGGACGAACCCTTGGAGAATCCTGATCTGGAACTGTTCACGGATGGAAGCAGTTTTGTGCAAGAAGGAAGGCGAATGGCAGGGTATGCTGTTGTCACCATCAACAAAATATTGGAGTCAGGGACACTACCTGCAAATACATCAGCACAGAAAGCAGAATTGGTGGCGTTGAAGCAGGCCTTACGAATGGCTGAAGGGAAAAGAGTAAACATATGGACTGACTCCAAATATGCATTTGGTGTGATCCATGCTCATGGAGCCATATTGAAAGAAAGAGGGCTGTTATCAGCCCAAGGGTCACCTATAAGACATAAGGAGGAAATTCTTCAGCTCCTGCAAGATGTGCAAAAACCAAAGGAAGTGGCCGTAATGCATTGCAAAGCTCATCAATTTGGTCAGACGGCTGTCAATATAGGTAATCGGTTGGCGGATAAAGCTGCAAAAGAGGCTGCAGAACGAGGTATCCTTGCACTGGTACCAGTAAAACAGGTAAAAATTCCAAATGTAAAAGTAAGATATGGTAAATTAGACGAACAATTGGCAGAGCATTTAAAGGAATCCCAAAATGCAGAAGGATGGTGGGTAACACCAGAAAATCAGGTAATAGTGACCCCACAAATTATGTTGGAACTTGCAAAAGAGCAACATGAGCAGACACATTGGGGTGTAGATGCTATGGTTACAAATTTGAAAACATTTGTAGTGTGCGTAGGAATGACAGGAATAATTAAGTCAATAATAGCTAAGTGCCCGATCTGTCTTAAAAATAATCCTTTAAACCAGAGGAAAGCACCTTTAGGAGTAACAAAGCAGGGTAATTCCCCAGGAGATTATTGGCAAATCGATTTTTCTGAATTACCCAGACAAAATGGGTATAGATATCTGCTGGTACTGATTGATACGTTTTCTGGATGGCCGGAGGCTTTTCCTTGTCGCACCAACAAAGCGAGAGAAGTGGTTAAAATATTGTTAAAAGAGATAATACCAAGGTTTGGGGTACCATTGGGCATGTCTTCTGATAGAGGACCACATTTTGTAGCAGAAATAGTCCAGCAAGTAAGTAAAATTCTGGGGATAAAATGGGACTTACACACTCCCTGGAGACCGCAATCAAGCAGGAAGATTGAAAGAATGAATCAGACCTTGAAAAGACAAATGAGTAAAATTTGCCAAGAAACATCTTTGAAATGGCCACAGGCCTTGCCATTAGCTTTGTTAAGAATAAGAATCCAACCAAGGTCTAAAGACGGTGTAAGTCCATATGAAATATTATATGGCAAACCCTACCAAACTCCTTTAATCCCAGGGGACATGAGGGTAACAGGGGAAACAGATTTGAAAACATACCTGATTTCTTTAGGAAAGACCCTCGAAGTGCTCAGAAGATATATTGTGCTGACCAGACCGCTTGCTCTTGATACGCCTGTACATCCATACCAGCCGGGTGACTTTGTGTATATAAGAACATGGAGTTCTGAACCACTCCAAGAAAAGTGGAAGGGACCCTTCCAGGTACTGTTGACAACTTATACCGCAGTTAAGGTAGAAGGAGTGGAGCCGTGGATTCATTATACTCGAGTAAAGAAGGCACCGTCAGAGCAGTGGACATCTATGCAAAAAGGACCTTTGAAACTCAGACTGTGTAGAAAATTTGACAGGGAACTGGAAAGCTAAAAGAACTGGTTTTCAAAATGGAAAATTTATAAAGGGTTTGCATGTTATGTGTTGAACTATGAATATTATGAATTGTTTGATTGGGTTAATAACACTTTTTTGTGTTTTGTCGCTGATCTGTAGCCAAAGAAATACGGAATGGCCATGGTCCCAAGCTATGATGGGACCATATCCCAAAGACCGTTCCCCAAATTTAGCCACTGTGGTAATGCATGAATCTGAAGTTTACCACCCACCTGAGTGGGAATGGGACAGAAAGGACTGGGTCCGTGTCTTAACAGGAACAATTGGAGAAAAAATCCAAGTAGGATGCAGAAAGATGGAAGGATCTCTTCATGAGAAAGCTTCTTCAGTTACCATCACTGGAAATCTATTAGACCCTAGTTCTAATCTTACAACGAGACTCTGTCCCACCACAGAATGGAAATGTAACAAACAAGATTCTCTCATTACGTGTTGCCGCCAGCAGAATGTCGGTAATTACTCCTTAGACCTTAGTACCAATAATGTTGAAATCACCAAATTCTGTATTAAGGAACAAGGAGATTGTTGGCACAATTTTACTTTGACTAAGCCAGTTTATGTGATATGCAATTGGCGACCTAATCCATTGACAGGAGGATTACAAGGCCTTACATTCAAATTCAAGATAAATGTTGTAACTAAACCCCTAGTGATGCTTGTTGCAGTAGTCATGCATGCTGGCACAGATACCCTTTTTTACGTTAACTAGTAAAAGTGAAGTCACCCCCTCTTTTATGGTACCACAAGGGAATGACATCACAATAAGATGCAGATTAATCACTGAATCTCGCATTGAACCTATAAACAGTTATGAAAATGGATCACATGGCCCTATTTTGTGTAAAGATCAAAATTTAGACTGTTGGTTAAATTTGACTGCTGTACAATACTCCCGTAAAGTGATATGTGGTACAAATAACACCAAATACTGGGGAGAACTTAAAATAGACGTTATAATACCTACTACCCAACCAATTGTTGCGCTTAACCCGAAAATCTTTGAAATTGGACCATATGTGATCAGAAATACAGGCTTGCAACAAATGTTGTTTAACCCGGCATGGTCTCTCAAACAAGTTGAATTGTCAATGCAAAACAATGTTTCAGATATTCAACCAGCTTGTTCACCTTTCTTAAAAATCTCATATGAGGGGTGGACAACCTGGCTACAAAAACGAACTCTTACTACGAAAAGAACACAAAGAGACTTGACCGGTGTTTTGGGAACAGGATTGGGAGTTTTAAATAGCATTGATTCAGAAGTAATAATGAACAAATTGGCGGCCTCAATTAGTGATTTGGCTAGATTACAACAACCTTTACGATCTTCTTTACTGGCTTTAGGAACTAACCAGTGGCTGTTGTCAAGTATATTACCCACATGGGAAAGAATAAATGTAAGGGACCACGAGTTAATTACGGACGCACTTGGGGTGATCCAAAATAACCTCTCCTTGGCTCTCAGTTGTATCCAGGCTCAATTATGGATGCAGTCGGTGGCTGCCTCAATTATAAGAGAAGGCGAAGAAGGCACTCTCCCTACTGAAATTAGGAAAATAATTTGGGACAGTGTTACTGATTTTGAGAAAGAACTCCAGTCCTGGTGGAGCCTGGTAAACTTTACTTATGATCCCGTTACAAACACAGCTACAACTTTTGTGCTCACTATATCCAATGCTACCAAATACTCAATTTATCCCATCATTGCATTAGGGATAAACCATAATGGAACTATACTCTATCCTTCCGAGCATAGAGTATGGGCCCGAAAGGTGAATGAAAAATGGCAAACTGTTAATTTGGAATCTTGCATCGTGTGGGAACAACAAGGATTTGTCTGTAAAGGTAATGCAATTGAGGCACAAGACATTTGTTTAGACACTGAACAAAATATTTGCCATTTTGAGGTTCATCCTAACGAAAACCCTGAAACCATACTTATATATATTGGCAAGGGCTGTGTATGCTTGAGAACTGTTTGTGATTTTTTATATATAGATGAGGTAGTGGTAGAGATTAAAAATAATTCAAATTTTTGTATTTGTAATTTTACTAAGATTGATGGATGTGACTTTTCTTATTCGACCCCGGTCACATCGCACCAACTTTTGCAGTCTAATTACATGTTGATTCATGAATTATTACCTATCCCCATTGGAATGAATCTCACTTTAGTAAAACAGTTATTACGACACAAGGATTTGATTGAAATTCTGGAAAAAATTAAGGAAAATGGGCAGAAAACCCTAATAACTGTTCATCACAATGTGAAAGAAATACATCGAGTTTTTGAAAGAGTGCAGAGAGATGCAGAAGTTAAATGGTGGGACACACTTTTCGGATGGTCGCCTACTGCTACAGGCATCCTAAACAAGTTGTGTCACCCCATCGTGATTCTCTTAACATTAGTTTTGATCAGTATGACCTTGTCAGTAATATTATATATTATAACTTGAAAAATGATGAATCGGTTAACACATCTGAAAAAACAAATTATTCGTGAAACTTCTCTCACTCATATGATCATCCAAGCTGTTGTGAAACAGCAAAATAAACAAACAATCCCAGAGTTTCCTTCAACACATAGAAAATAATTAGTATAGTGGAAATATTGAAAAGGTGATTATTTCAAAACTTCCAAAGGGGGGATTGTAACCGATGTGTTTAACCTTTTAACCATGGTGATGGGATCAAGATGAGATTATTAGCAATAGTAGGGAATGAGAAAATATTTTAGGAATGAGGACCTGAGAGCTTGGTGGTACCATGGAACTGATAAACTGTGGGGTTGGTATGTACCATGGAACTGATAAACTGCATTATTGGTACGTGAGCCAAATAATATTTCATTTTCTGTCAAAATCATGTCCTTTGAGTGAACTTTGTTCATTATAATCTCATTATAATACCAAAACACACCTCCATGCTAAAAACTACCCACCTCCAAGGTACGACCACCCCTCACTGGGCATGCTCTCTGAATTTCTTTAAGTATATAGCTTTAAAAGCAAAGCGAGAAAGTTTTACACCAATCATAATGAAGTAACTATGTAACTATGTGATGTAATTGTGACCATGTGTGTATTGAGAATATAAATATGTGCATGTTCGTAGGCTAGGTATGCACGTTAGGTGGAACTATCCCCCGTGCATCCAGCGCTGCAATAAAGAATGCCTGCCTTTTAACACTACATTGGTGTTACGAGGTTTATTCCCGGATTTCGGTGACAAAACCATAATAAGGCTTTTCTTATAAATTACCATATTTTGTATGTATAGTAAGAGCAGAAAGAGAGCATCATGTGTCTTTACGTGGACTCTGCAGTACACCCAATCCAGACATCATTGTTTGCATGCCCTTTCTTAAATAAAATCTTAATTTATCGTTCTAATTTAAATGACCAACTCTTAAAAAAGCACTAAAGGAAACTTTCAGATTATGCTGAGTAAACTAACAAGCTTGCTTATATTGTTTTGACAATATTTATTTTTATTATAACTGTACTGCAAGGCAGTATCTCACGGGGACCAGGCAGGATGTTCGCTGACTGAAGACAGACATTACAACATAGCATTACAATATGCTAATAGCTGAACTACCTCCACAGCAGTATAGAAAATAAATTGTGACTAAGCCATATCTCCTTCCTCGTTCCTCTTAGCTTGGGGAAGAGTGTAAATTAGCTCCTCTTATTGTCCTTCATGGAGCTGGTTTTTGGCTGTCTTTTGGTAAGCAGCCTGGAATGGCAGAGTTTATTGCTACCATAAACAAGTGTTTCGTAGCTGACAATATAACCTCCTTCACTGAAAAATAAGTAAGGGTGTCTTTAATGTAAGTTCCGATTAAAAGTAATTTTTAAAAAGGGCTCTTCTTTAATTTCCCTTGACTGTGTTACTAATAATGCCATTTGATTTAGGAAAAAGAAACTTTAAAATTTTTCTTCTAAACAGAACAAACCTTCCTTTCACAGCATGTATTTAATAACTGTTCTACCCCCTTAAGATGTCATTTAGTGTCATTTACAGTCTGCTGCTCAAATCCCCTGGAAATAGTAAAGCAGGGGTTAGATATTTACTTTTCACTGATTTTGAATAAGGCCTTGTTTAATCCCTAAGTGAAAGACTTGGCCTTCTCCTCTAGGAAAAGGAGTTGATAATAACTGTGAATGTGCAACTTCTATGTCACTGAAAAAAGATCTTCACTACTTGCTTTGCCACCCTTTTCTATTTCTATTGCTGTATGTGTGTAAGGGATGTGGAAAAACATTTTCTAGTCATCTGAACTGCTACATGATTTGCCTGTAGGTAGTCTAAACCAAAAATATTTAATTTTTTGGCTGACTACTAAACAGATAGCAACTTCCATAAACTGGCAGCTCTTCTGATGTGTGCATGTTTTGAGCTAAGTCTCTCACCCTGGGAAGATCAGAACACATTGAGTGGCCCATATCAATTAAGCACTTTTTATTTGGAAGAGGTACCAGAGTGTCTTTCCTTTCCCAGCATAACAGAACAGTTGGCAACCTTTCCAGTGATACAAAGAGCTCTTTTGATACCCATACACCTACATAAACTCTTAACATCTTTGACTTAAAGGAATCATGTTATAAAAGAGAATAGGGTGCATATGGTTTCATAATCTTTTCCCTCTGATTCCTGTTACTCCAGACCAATTCTGTCTACAAATATATTTTGATAACTTACACATTTTCATGTTATCTCAAGCAGAGGGGAAATGGCATTCTTTATGACCAGATCTAGTAAATGCTCTGGGATTTGCTTGTTGGCACTTACATTCCTGATGAAGTGCTCATTGGAACTCCAGTCAACACATTCCACTCTTTCCCAGCCTAAAGTCATGAAACTTTAATACAGAGGCACATTTCCCAGAAACAATATTATGTCCAAATATCTAATTTAAATTAAAAATAAAAGAGCTGGATTCAAAAATTCATGCTAAAGAAACCTAGGCATGAAATGATCATCAATAAGAAAAGTAATTTACTAAAATTAGCTAATACCCTGTATGCATTCATGTTCAGTGACTGATTCTACAAGTGGCAAAGTGCTCACAGAAAGGGAACCTTAAGTACAATGCAAAATAACCATGTCCCATAGAGACTGAGTAAAAGCAGGAGGATTTCTGTGTGTGGACCCCAAAACCATCATTCAGAGACATCTCCAGCTGACTTCAAAATGTTCCACCTCCAAGCAATGAAAGTCATGCCTATATTTATTATATTATGTATTTTTGTGTCCTGGAGTGCTCTAAAGGCTGTAAATAGTAAATTGAGTAATTCATTAAAAAATGAACGTTGGAGAGACAAAGAGAATTAAGAGCCGTAGACAAGGGAGAAGGCAAGGATATGTTTAGAAATGGGTTAGAGAGTCAATGAGGTGGAAAGAAAGAGGGAGGCTACTTTCAGCTAGTACATGTTGAGAAGGAACAAAGTATCAGCAGTAAGAGATGTTATGTGGCAATGCAGACAAAATGGTGCAGAAAACACAGAATAAATGGGAGGATATAGATGGAGGTAGGCCCTGGGAGAAGCAAGAGAAAAAAATCCTTAGAGGATTTTGGAAACAAAAGGGTAAAATTGAACTTTCTCTTAAAAGAACTGCTCTTAAGAAGCACCTTCTTTAAATACACCAAGGCCACATTCTTATCTAATTTTCACTTCTCATATGTAATTTCCACTGGAATTCATAGAATCCTATTCTGGAAAAATATCAAAAATTGATCTGATGTCTGTAAGAAGCCACTAGAAATATTTTGAATTTATACTAATGAAACTGAGGCTGTAATAATCTGTTCATTTGTTTCTAAAGAAAAAGAAAACAAAACATCCAAAACCTGTTGATACTCTAAAGGAAACAAGTGCAAAAGCCATAAGTAAAGCAAGCTCTCTTAAGTAAGCCTTTCCTGAATTATGTTGAATCCTGCAGCCTCCATATTCTGTCATTTCAGATTGTTTTTGTAAGCATTTCTATATGCAAATAATGTTGAGTAGAAATCCCAATGCCTGTAATTATTAAGGGCCAAGGTAAAAGCGAGCTCTTCCCAAATCTATCTTTCAGGTACCTTGGGTTTGCACCCTTAGGTGGAAGGATGGAGTCCTAGTGTCTGGAGGAAGTCAGTTGGTGAGCGATGTGGTTGTTCTGTCACTCTCACATACTTGCCAGCAACCTATCATGTCAGTTCAGGATTTGCAACAGTCGTCTTGCCTCATAGAAAAATATAGATCTTGACAACCTAGTCAGATCCTCCCATACAAATATGAACTTTAAACCCACATATTAACTGTGTGGTAACATGCTTTACAATTTTCTTCTAAGTATTGTAATTAACAAAGATGCAGTACTTGTTTAATCTGACATAACATTCAGCAGAGTGCAACAATGTAGGCACATGTGTATATTTGCATACTAAAATTTCTAAAAATACTTCTATAAAAGACAAAAGGTGGCTTTTGAATACATGACCCAGTCTTGGCTTCAATTATATGCTTCAGCATAGAGTATTATGATCTTGTTTTTAGCTACATGTGTGTGACTACCTAATTACAAAGCAAAGCCTTTAAACAAATGGCCTGATTCTAGCATTTACAATGTGGTAAATTAGGATTACCACCGTTAAACAGAATGGAACTGAGCTGGTGCAAAAGCTTCTTGAAATAAGAATTTTGCTCAAAGTTTGTCTTGTCTGTTTCTCTGTATCGGGAATAAAAATATATTAAAATCCAGGGTGGCAATCTCAGATTGGCTTTTGAGATTTACACCATTAATTTACTGGTTAAAACATGATTCTTGACTGCAAGGAACAAATGCTGATACTGTAGTTAGGCCTTTCAATCTGTTACATGAAATAAGGATGTCTAAGTCAATTTCTAAATTATGTGTGTTCCTGTATACCTAGTTTCTCTGAAGCTAAATTTGTTCTAAAAAGGGAGCAGAAACAAAATTTGCATTATAATTAGTGCACTGCATTTCTCAGGTTTTTGCTGAAAATACTACATACAAATAAATACACTTGTAACTCATACAGGGTTCATCGAATACAGAGGATAAGAACTTCTGAAGGATGAATTATAGCCTCACCAGTGGGAGCTCATAAATTGGAGTATACTCTGAATGGACATAAAATCAGTCCATTCTTCTCTCACCTGATGCTGGCATTTAACACAAGTGAGAGGGAAAACTAGCCTTCTCAGTAGCAGTAAGTTTACTTTCCTTCAGTAAATGCATAAAATTACCATCAGGAGAAATCAGGCACCCATGCATGAAAGCAGAATCTGGCCCATACTGCACTTTTAGTCACTGTTTTAGCATAGTTCAGAAGACACTTTTTTTACTCTATTCATCTTTGGCTCAAAACTGATTTTTTCTCAATGTAAAACTTCTGTTTACATTTCTGGAAAGATTTAATGTGAGACAGACCCCTTCCTTAAAGAAATAATTTGCTTTGTTTTGTCAGATTTCCACAAGTCTAAAAGACCATGTTTATCACTGTGCATGTAATTAATGCTTGCCTTACATAATTTTTTTGGTACCTTGATATGGCAGAAACACATAGCGTTAATAGCATCAGTAAATACTTTGAGCTATTCTGATGTCAGTCATACATAAAGTCCAACTCAATTTAGAGAAGACTGAAAATGGAAGCAAGTATATTCAAATTACTGAGGTGCTTTGGTGCCTCAGCTTCCACATTAGTACAGTCATGAATGTTTTTGATAAGCATACAGTTCTCACATGGTTGTGTGTACTTTTACATTGTCTCAGGAAAAGACTGTAAAAGCCTCTAAAGGCCTAGTAGTGTTGTCACTGAACAAATGTTTAGTTCAGTATAAGCAGGATTATACCAGGAATTTGCACAATCAGATGTGTACATAGCTGTTTGATTAAGTTCATAAGGTTTGTGTGTTAAACAATTCCTTAGTTTAAAAGATGCAAAACAATCAAAGTTACTGTGTCAGTGTGTGGTAATTGAGATCTCTGAAATGACATTTTTTTATCTCACAACCTGTGATCTAAGGAATAGTTGTGTCTATTGTAATGTACTCTAGAGATGGACATCTAATTGTCTAATCCAAGAGAGGACCTAAGCATAGCTATAAATGCAAGTCATCATTTTCCTGATAACTTGACAAAATAAAGCATATTGCAAATATTTAAATAGACACTTTTGGGGGTTTTTTTTCCATGTGTTTTATCTTTTCACTTTCATCTGTAAGGTATCCACTTTTGACTGTGGCGTATCTGAAGTTCCTTTATTATTTATGAATATCAGTGAGTTGAGAGTATCTCTCAGGAGGAGGGGAGAGAATCAATAGTCTAACATTTGAAGTACATCTTTCACATTCAAGATTACAGTGGGTGACCCACAGCAGGTGAACCACATAGTTGGTTACAGCAGCCTGGAGCATTTTTTATTGCCCGAGCTCTCATGAGAGCTTGGGAGGTAGCATTATGCACCAGGGCCACCCACAACATGTAACCTAGGTATTGCTGAACTTTTGCCCCTCAAAGTGGCAGTGGTTGAGAAATTCATGCAGAAGAAAAGATACAGGATTCTGTTCTATAATACCCCATGATTTTTGAGACAAAGACCTCATCTAGCCTTTAGACTGTGAATATTCTTTTAGGAGAACTAGAAGCTTGATGCTACATATGGTCCTAGGTCTGTTATAGTTCTGCTACAAGAGGTTTACAGCATGTAGAAATCTGAAAACTCTCTCGGGAATATCTGGATCATTTCAGTTTACCTGTCACTTCCGAAACATCACTGGTTTTATTCTTCTGATTGTCATTCTGAATTTTGGCATTCTTACCAATCTATTTAAACATGTTACTTGGAGATTTCAAGATAAAAAGCATGGACTTATTGCAAAGCCTGGTAAAGTCAGCATGAGGCTTTCCATTACCATCAATGGACTTCAGATCAGGACCTAAAAATATTATTCCTACTTACTTTTTATTAAAGACCCTTTTCAAGCAAAATACTTTGGCTTGTTCTTCATTTTAAGTATATATACAAGCCTTTAAATGCTGCAGCTTGAACTCATACTTACTACAATGTTCATTCATTTCTATTCAATCATTTAATGAACTACTAGAGTTGTATTCGAAAGAAAAGTTTTGACGTAGTGGTCTCTGCGTATAAGCATGTATTTGTGCATATACTAATAAAGATCAAGCAGTACTTTTTGAGCTTCTTCTGAATTTTCTCAGTACCAGTATTATGAAAGTGTTGACACTTGAGATCAGTGACAGAAAAGGGAGATAAGATAAAATCCAAAAAGCATTTTAAGAGATTTAAATATAAATGCCCATAGTGGTATATATTATTTGTCATTGAAAAGAAGTAAAAACAAGTTTTGTTTTATATAAGAATTAAAGTTATAAAGTGTATTCTTTACAGTAGAGCTTATTCTTAATAATTTAAATGTAAGAAAATTACATTCTAATGTTTTGAATCAGCATTTTAACTTTTTTTTTTTCCTGATGATTGTGACCAATGAAGTTGCTTTAAACAAGATATGCTTAATAAAAGCTTTTTGTCAAGAAAGAATTTACATTAATGGCATTAAGGGAATTCTATATGTTCTGACAAGAACAGAACAATATCATTATAGTTCATCTCCATAGTTAAAACACGTAAACAAGATGTATAAAATTCTTCAGTTTTCCCAAAAATGCCTTTTGCAGGTCAGTAAGAAATTGTTTTCTGATTTAAATAGATGTGCTTATGTACCACAGGGCATTCTGTACACTGACTGCCTATGAAATTGTCAAATGTTTTGAGTAACTTCTTTAAAAATAAATCCTCTCTCAGTAATATAAATGGCTATAGTTGTACCTCAAGCTAATAGTACTCTTGCTCACAAAAGAACTGAATGAAAAATATATTAATGGCTATTATAAAGTCCAACTTTTAATTTAGTTTCTTTGGATGGCTTATGATAATTTGAAGTCTTTAAATCAAAAGTAGATAGCATTCTAAAAGACATTATAGCTCAACAATTATGAGCACAAAGTAAGAACTCCTGGGTGATGTTCTTTGGCCTGTGGGAGACATGAAGTTGCAGTAGATGATGGTAATTGCTCCTTTTAGCTGCCACATCTATGAATCTAAAGTAGCATTTCCAAAATCCTGAGGGGAGGGAAGAATAGATGGTCATCAAGGAACAGTGGTTTCTGTTAATGCAGCCTTCTAGCTACCACTTCTGACAGTAGCTCTCTGTACAGAGATCACCATTCTGCTTTTTTCCATCAAGCAAGGAAGTGATTAAAAACTTCTAGTGATACTTGTATAAGGTGATATTCAAGATATTGACTTCAGCTAAATCAGAGTTAGTGTAAGTTACACCCCAATATCATTCTATCTTTTCATTATACTACTCATCCTAAAAGTCATTTTGCTAAGGGAAGCAGGCCTATTACTGCTGGTGATTTATTCAGAGAAGCTCATTCTAGTTCTCTCGTGGCCGTCTTCAGGTGCTTAAGGCATATTTCCCTAACCAATTTCATACTCCATGAAACCTTTCTCTTTCTCTCTTTACCTCTCTTATCAGGAAAGGATCAAATTCTCTCACCTTGAAACAAGCTTGTTCTACCCTTTTATACAATCATAGGGGATAGACGCATCATTTAGATATTCTTACAGGTAACCAGGAAGGTAATTGCTAGATTAGCTGCCACTGCAGATTTCTTTTCAAATGCAATCTTAATTCAAAAACAAGTGGCTCCCTGACCTCTGCAAAATTAATAATGTCCAAAATCCACTTAGAAAGTCTCTCGGTCTTCATGTAGGGGTTTCTCAGATTTCAGCATTTCTAGAAAAACAGGTAATATTCAATTTCTTTCCACCCACTCATTCTTAAATCCTTGGAGCTGAGTGTGAAAGCATCTTGAAGTCATTCCATTTAAGTCCTACCTGAATTCCTGCCTCAGGTTTCTGTGCAGTGCACATCTTAACCTTCTCTTCTTGAATTTCTCACTTTCCTATAGATCAAGTATCCCAATAAATATGCCATTAAAGAGTATAATTAATTTAGGTGATGGGGCTGGTTCTTGTGACCCCATGAAGTTCTAGATGGTAACCCTGCTGTAGAGCTTCAGCGTACATTTTCTGTGCTGCTGCCGGGGAATTCATCTTTTACAAAGTATGAATACACTGATGGGATATATAGCCACATTTCTAACTCTTATTTCTGTGTATAACTTTTAGGGAGATTTAATTTCTGATTATAAATTAATCCAGTCTGTTTTGATCTCTTCCTTTCCTTTTCTGTGTCCCTTCCCCAAAACATCCCATAAGAAGTTTTGTATTATCCCTGATTTCTCTCTGCTCCATCAAAATCTGTCTTCCTCCCAGCATCCCATAATAAGTCTTATCCCTTTAGGCAATATTCTCTCTTCATTTTTCTGGTGCTCTGGAGAGACCTTCATTAGTTGAGTCACCTTGGTGGGTTTCACACTGGTTTTTACATTCTGCTCTGGAAGTTGTAGGTGTAGCCCATGTACTCCATTCCTCTCTGATTAGGTTACTTGGATTCCTCCATCTGTCGTCACTTCTGTGATCTGTGCAGGGTTGTCCCATCCCACTTGGTGGGTTAGGGTGAGGTTAACTTTTTAATTCTCTGCGTGGTAATCTGGAGTAACGACAATTACTCTAGAGGTTCAAACAAATCACAAATTTACTTAAAACTCAGTGGAACTACAAAAGATAGAGGCTTGGCAAAAGTCATAACAATACTTAAAATTTAGCAGAACTACAAAAGGTAATGGTTTAGCAAAACTTGTGATGATATTACCCTAATTTGCTGAAAATGAAGTTAGAGACAGAGAGAGGAAAAGAAAGAGAGAGAGAGAAAAAAAAAAAGAGAAAAGCTGTCACCACCCTTTGGGTCAGGGACCAAGGTTCCCTCTCATCATCTACGATCAAAAATACACCGGGACCCCAATATCCCTGAGCCTTTTCCTCCTGAGCCTGTTAGGGAGACCCTCCACACATATTCAGTTTCAGTTTCCTTAGCCTGCCTACTATATTTTTTTTGCAGTTTTGCCAATTCAGCAACGGTATAAGGTATCTCTTTAGTGGTAACGGTGGGCTCCGCATCTTCGCTGTCATACATGACTTCAGTTTTAATAAGTGGCTGGAGCTTGGGAGTAGGGCCAGGTTCCGTCACCGCCCTCAGCTCCTCCCATGGATAGTGAGAGGCACCCACCCTTGCAATGAGGTCATCTTTTCTTGATAAGCTAGAAAATCCTGGTTCACTCTCAAGGGAGCTGCAACCTCAGCTCTCTGCCTCACAAAAGCATCTCGCAGGCTACCCTTCAAGTTTTTCCGTGATTCTTTTCTCATCCACTAATGCTTTTTTGGCTAGTTGCCATCTCACCTGTTCCACTTCCAATTCCACCTGTAGTTTTTTAACCAGTTCCTGAAGGGACTCATTTGCCTCCCGCTCAGCTTGTGTGACAAATCACAAATTTACTTAAAACTCAGTGGAACTACAAAAGATAGAGGCTTGGCAAAAGTCATAACAATACTTAAAATTTAGCAGAACTATAAAAGGTAATGGTTTAGCAAAACTTTTGATACTACCCTAATGTGCTGAAAATGAAGTTAGAGACAGAGAGAGGAAAAGAAAGAGAGAAAGAAAGAGAGAGAGAGAAAAGATGTTACCACCCTCGGATCCAGCAATGTTCTCTGCTTGTAGTTGTAGTCTTCAGGTGGTGGGCACGCGCCTAAAACTTGTTTCCCCTTTTTATAACCCCATGTGCTCGCCCCATAGGTGGGGGTCTGTCATCACTGAGCAGGTGCAGTACGTGCTCAGGAATGTTCAGAAATGTTCTAGAAATGAGTGAGTGGGTTGTGGGGGTCTTGGGGGTCTCACTGTCCCCCCTCTTTGGGGCTGACCAAGTAAGTGGTGATCTTTCACAGGCACATGGCACACAGGGCACAGATGGTCATTGTTTACGTGTTTCAGGAAGAGAGGAGTGGTCTCACAAGATGTTATCCTGCCTCCTCAGGCTCTGTTCTTCATCAACACTCCCTCGTCATCAGCCCATCCCTGCCCATGTCAAGATGGGTGTTTGCAACATTCACTTGTTATCAGGGCCTTACAAGGGTCTTTCTGTTTACTTTGATTAGCCTTTAGTTGGATAACCCAAAATAAAGCACATTTAATTCAGTATTCTAGGCAAAGCCGGGGGAGGGGGGGGGGGGGTCAGCTGTGGTATTAGCAATGATAGTGAAGGAGGAAGGGAGTAAGTAGTAGAAGAAATTATTGTGTCGCTGAGAAGCAGTATTGATGTTGTTTCTCATCCCATAGCAACAGGGACTGAGGCAACTGCCAAGAAGCACCTAGTGTCCCTTTCTGGCAGCCCAAGCAGGAAGACGAGAGGTTCACAGCATGATTCCTTGCTTTTGGCAGCTCACAAATGATAAATGCAACAGGAGTGCTCTGGGAAACAGCCTGATGAAAAGGCATAATTAGACATCATTTACCCATTGCAGACAGGGGAAGTATATACTTACAGACTTACAGTACTTTGTATACTTCATTTCTTTATTAACACTTTGTTCCTACTATAAAGTTTGAATTAAATTGTTTTTATCTTGCTTGTGTACCACAGCGAGAAGAGTTTTATTCTGCAAGTGAGTCAGATGGGCTTGAATAACTGCTCAGTTGATAGTTTGGAAACATGCTGGCAGGTTTTTGAATTGTTTGTTGTTTGCCTCAACAAAATAATCTCAAGCAATGTATATTTCAGTTTTGCCCCAGATGGTATTGTTAGCAAGTTTGCATTCTGAAAAGAAGTATCAGTGTGTCAGAGTAAAAATACTGTTTTCTCAAATACACATTCATTTCACTTTTTATCTTTTGGTGATGCACAAATAGCTGGAACTCTTTGAGGGAAGTAGGATGAACCTATCAGTTGTGGAAGTAAAATGTTAGAGATTCAATCCTTGCCTTGTTTCTTCAGCCAGGAAGATAAGAAAAATCTCTTTTGCCAGGAGATAAGTGAAGAGGTGCAAATGGGTGACTGCTCAGTTGACAGGTGAAATTCAGTGGAGGTTCTGCTCTGCAATAGTTGAGGAAATGGCTGTGGCAGTTTAAGGAGTAAGTGTCTTCTCAGTGATTTGTTGCTGCCCTCCATTGAATCCTGCACAGTAAGCAGTATGAGCACTCCTTGTTACACTGTAAAGTAAGTTAAAGCTTACCTGCAGCTGTCAAGGAAAGCTGCTTAAATTAACCCTGTTGGTTTCACACTGCAATAGCTGAGGAGTGTTAGTCTGAGCCATTCACCCGAGTCAGCTGGAGGGAGCAACATGCTGCTGAGAAGGTGAAGCCTTTTAGATTGGGGTGCAATGGAATCTGCAGTGACTTTTCAGCATCCCTTAGATAAATCCAAATGATTTTAGAAATACTTGTCAATAAAAACAGTTTTTCTACCTATCAGTGTTCATTTTCAAAACAGATATGAGACAGATAAGACCTGTGCAAATTCATGAAAGTTATAGTAAGAAGTGAACTTTAGTCTATGTCAGATATGTTAACTCCCAGTTGGGATGTAAAGGTATTCTGAGGTCTAGTCAGACCTGTGGTCTGGGAGCATGCTTTGGCCTCTGGCCAAAGTATTTTATTGCTTTTGTTATAATTTCGGGTTTTGGTTGGGTTTTTTTTAATCATTTGAAAGATTGCCTAAAGATCGTACTTCCTTAGGCTGAGTTGGGAGGTGCTCTGTGTGTGTTGCAGGTGTGTGAACAATAACATTGGCAATGCTTCTATAATGTGTACTAAAAGATTAGGACTTCACAGACATAGAATTAAAGTCACTTTAGCCATAAACCCTGATGACTTGAGATTTATAAATAGAAGAGCTGAAGGAGTAAAATTTTCCTCCCCGAGAATACCAGATAATGATTATCTGGTATCTACAGCTCTTTTTCCTTAATCTGTATATCATGTGATACACAGAACTGGTATGGTGGTCTTTTTGGAGGGAGGAATAAAAACTATTTTGTCTTGCTGTTCAACAGCTATCAGCCATACCACATGTGAAGTGCATATATGTTCTGAAAACCTTTTCAGGAAGGTTGAATTTCATCACTAGGTTTTTACTTTGATACAATGCTGCCTCCTTCCAGCAAAACCGTTCTGATAAAGTGGATACCTATTGTTGTGGTGTTTCAGTGTGCTCTCTGGCCCTTCAATCAGAGGAAAGCTCTTCCTGTTTAGTCCTATTTCTTGCTACTGAATGACACCAACCTTCATCTGACCCACTAAGGTCCAGTGGAAGACAAACTCTTGTCCTTCAAATTTGTTTCACCTGCAGATAATAATGTCTCTGAACTTTTTGTTTCTGGAAGACTGGTGGGATTTATGCTCTGAGATGAATCATGGTATTTATCATGCCTAAAGAAAACAATGTGATTTATATATTAAAAAATATAATTTATTGATTTGTAGAATTAGAAATGAATTTACCTAAATACAGAAGAAAAAAAAAAGAATGTAGACCTTGTTATTTGTAATCTAAATATAGATTTGAGAATTACTTTTTTCCTTAGCCACTCCTGTATCCTAGATATCCTGGAAGCCAAAAAAAACCCCAAACCATATTTGCACATTTTTTCTGTCCTCCCTACAGTAAAATTGCAGTCCACTACTAAGTGTGGATTTGCAAACACAGAGGTGAACAAATAGTTCTTTAGCTGCCAGGCTGCTGATTTCAGGATGCTAAGTAAACCTTGGGGAGATACTGGAATGGCATGCTGTTCATGAGACAGCCTCATTTAGAAATGGAGGTAGCTAGCAGCAGTATAGATAGTAAAAAGTCTCTCTGAGATTCACACCTACTTTTTAGGGGGCTCTATCTTCCATAATATTCCCTACAAGAAGGTATTAAGTAGTATTGCACAACAACATGTAAGGCCCATATCAGAAAGCGAGAGAAATCAGCATCTCTCCAAGAACACTACATATGGGAGCAGAAGCTGCCCTTTTCTGGGATTTTGGTCTCATTATCACCCAGTTTAGGATTAGTATGAACTTTTTTAATATCAATCAAGCTGTACTCCAGGTGTTGGGGTTTAGGAAGCCAACAGACATCTAAGCAGTTATCACAGAATCGCAGAATGGTAGGGGTTGGAAGGGACCTCTGGAGATCATCTAGTCCAACCCCCCTGCTAAAGCAGAATCACCTAGAGCAGGTTGCACAGGATTGCGTCCAGGTGGATTTTGAATATCTCCAGAAAAGGAGACTCCACAACCTCTCTGGGCAGCCTGCTCCAGTGCTTCACTTCTCAGAGTGAAGAAGTTTTTCCTCTTGTTGAGATGGAACTTCCTCTGTTCCAGTTTGTGCCCCTTGTCCCTTGTCCTGTCACTGGGCACCACTGAAAAGAGTCTGGCCCCATCCTCTTGACACCTGCCCTTTAGATATTTACAAGCATTGATAAGATCCCCTCTCAGTCTTCTCTTCTCCAGGCTAAACAGACCCAGCTCTCAGCCTTTCCTCATACGAGAGATGCTCCAGTCCCCTGATCATCTTTTTAGCCCTTCACTGGACTCCTTCTGGTCCCTGTCTGTCTTGACCTGGGGAGCCCAGAACTGGACACAGTACTCCAGATGTGGCCTCAGTTATGGCATTCAAATTTCTTGATTGACACCTTGTTGGTTCATGCTTAGCTTGAATCTGTAGTAGCTAACTCGATCTCCTGGCAAGCACACTCAGGTATTAAAGTGCAGCTGCATTGAATGTACGGATGCAGGTGATTCAAACTGTGTTACACAGCAAAACCACATTCACATATCAGTAACCAAGACATGCAGCTGGAATCGATGTCCAGCCTTAGAGCTGCAACTGATCAGGGCAAGAATCAAATTATTCCAACTACACTTGATGAATGCATGTGGCACACTAGGATCAGTGGCCCATATGCACAGGCCCTTCTCATAATAAATACGCTGGAAAGCTTTGCTCAATAATATATTAATAGTGACAAACTCATGAGCATTGCAATAAAAATCCCAGGAGCTCTTGTTAGATCTCTTCAGGGAATCAAATGCTGATTTTATTTTATTTTTTCCTTAGGATTTGTTCTCGCTTTTCTCGCTTATGCAAAAAGAATAATGTTCATAGCATTGACACACACTTTCAGTAAATTACTATTGATTTTATCAAATTGCTCAGCTGCATTTCAGTGTTAAAGCAACTGCGGGGCCATTTATTACTTCTTATAGTGTATTCTGCATTGATGAGCATTGTGTGCTGAGAATGGCACTATTTACATTGTGGAAGGAAATGACTCTGGGTAGCCTGAAAATATAGTCAATTTGTTAATTGGATAAAATGCTTTCTTTGTTGGCAATTGGTTCATTCTTCTCCCCACTCCCCAATGTCAGAATTTACTGACTCTTCAAACAAGGAATGAGGGGGGAAATAGTCATTAAAATAATGGGCATGCTGTCACTATTGAAAAGAAAATTAGTCTTTTAGAATGGTATGGAAGAACTTTGTTCATGCATTTATCCCTAGTATATGTTTCTGAACTGTTAATATATACTATCTCCTAGTTTATAGCCTGATCTAAAGCTATTCTTCTGTTTTTCTGCTTATTTGTATATAAAAAATAATGTTTCTTTTTCCATATATTATCTACTTGGGTTGCACTTAATGCACTTAGAAGTGATTTAATTCTAATAAACTGAAATGACAAGTACTGTATGGCTTTTCTGTTGGCATTAATAGGATTGAATCAGAAGTGAGATATATACTGACAGAGAGGCAGGAATTAAGGTTCATAAAAATAACATTTGAAATGGTTCTTAAATTGATATAAAGCTCAAAAAAACCTGTTAGGAAAAAAATCTAACCAGTGGGAACAAAGAAAATGTACTGTTCCGTTGTAAAAGAACTAAGGGTAGGAACAAGTGAAATAAAAATGGCAATGGACAGTTTTATGAGATCAGTTAATACAGGAGAGAAATGCCCTAAAGACTAGAAAGAGGCCACAGCAGTCCTAATATGCGAGAAAGAGAAGCAGCAACCACAACAGAAAGTTAGAAATCCATTGGTTTAACTTCACCGTTGGGAGAAGCTTGGGAATTCTTTGTAGAGATCAAGTGTGGGACTCACCAAGAAAATCACAGAAGAGATTTACTTCATGTTCCCTTCTCTTTCTTTCTCCTCAGTATTTGAGTTTTTCAGCTAAATTCTCCAATAAAAATCATTAAAAATTAGACTCTTTTCCACTTCCTTAATAGCTGGAAAATTTGGATAGAGTTAAGGAAGGGAATCCATATTTGAAACAAATAACTAGGAGAAAAATTTGTATTGTAAATAAAGAATCAATCTTATTTCAGTAAGGAAAGAAAGCTGAAGGGCAAAGAGAACTGATACCTGCTAAATATGAAAGGACTATATGCTACTGAGTATTAAATTTATGTAAGGTACTGTCCTTCATGTTTATACTCATGAACTGAAAGCATGACATTCAGATGAACAAACAGTCCACAGGAATAAATTAGGAATGGGTAAATAACAAATTGTACTCTTATGTATAAGACAAGATTAATAACTTCCTCATCTAACATGGGCTGCAACAGAGTTCTTGGGAAACAAAGAATTATTCTTGTTGGAGGGGGATAATAATTAGGGGGAAGATACATGAGGTAAAGTAGAGAAAAATGAGAGTATTTTACCTTGATGGGAAAGAATATTGTTTACTGTGGGGCATTTGTGTCTCTAACATTGGAAGATAGCTTTTCAAGGTGTGGCATTTTCACAAATTTAGCATCTTTCAAAATAAGGCAGTAAATGCTACTGTACCCTGTGATGACTTTACAGGTTTGGGGACATTCAATCTGTGTATTTTCTCTCTACTAGTAATTTCTATACAGGCAGTAGAATAAATCTTATTCACCGGTATAAAAGGAGAGGGAAAAAGACAAGGGCTAGAAGTTTGAAACAAAGTTGTGACACTGTGTGGCTTTTCACTCTGTTTTAAAGGAAAATTTATTATTTTAGCAAGATTGTGGAAGAACATGGTCTTGATGATCTAGCTTGTGCATAGCTTTTACTCCAGAGAAGATAACTAAGACTTCACTTTATACATGGTCTGACAAAAGGGGTTTGACTGCCATTTATAATTTTTCAGCAAGTTGTAATCCTTATTAAATGTTCTTTCCCATAAAAATTCCCCATAAATAAATTTGTTCCTAAGCATACCTTAGGAAAATAAAAAGATTTCCTTTAAGTTTTTTATCATGCCATGGAATTTTGCTAGATTAATACTATAGGATGTGAAAAATCCAAACTAAAACTTTATCATGCTGTATAGTTTGGGAACGTACATAATACACTTTGCTCTCACAATAAAGATCTATATAAATCAGTGGAGACTGAATGAGCTTAAATAGCAGTAGCCTTATTCCTTCAACCATACAGAAACTCTATAGAGGGCTGTAGGATGAGAGAGATGTAAAGAACATACAGATGGATGCAGATTAAATTTGGAATACGATCAGATGATCTTTTATGTTAGAACATTTTAATAATATCCTGTCCTTTAGCTCAGACATAGTATCTGACGACAGGCACAGTGCTAATCCCTTGTAATGAAATTATTTAGCTGTACTGCTTGCTGTGAACTATTGCATCCTGTTTCTTGCATCTTACTTCTTCCTAGTTCAACAAATTCATAGTAGAGTTGCTAAATATATATAGCTAATGTTTACTTAGACTCAAAAGTACTCCTGGATCAGTTTTGAAGGTGGTATTGTATCATCTCTGTTGTTTTAGGCCTGTTCCAACAGCAAATGAGAAAGAACTCACTGATTCAGGGTCACTACCTGAAAATTCCCTCAGTACCTACAGTTCTCCCTGTTACCTCAGACATGTTGATTTTCAACAATGTAGAAAGATAAAGCAGTTTATCAATATAGCAAATATCAGTTTTAAAAAAACCACCTTTGATGCATTTTGCTGCATGTCAGTGCCATGCAAAATAACTGACATGGAACTGCTCCCTCTCCAGTACCTGCATTCCTTCTGGATTTCATCTGTAAGTAAAGGGCCTTTTCTGTACTGTGATTATGGAAAAAAGTTTTCTTCAGGACTGGGAAGAACAAATACATACTAGTAATAACTTGTATCTCTACTTCTCTATCCATGCAAAATTCTTTCCCGATTATTTTTTGCTGCTTTTTGGATCCTTTATTTTTTCCAGATCACTTTTAATGTGTATACAGCTCTCTCTGCATTTCAGGCCACGGCCTTTTTGGAGAAACTAAGTTGCAGTACTAAATAATATGCAGTTCAGCACTAAATAAAAACATCTTAACAGTCTGATTTAATACAGATATTAAAATTAATTTTGTTCTCTTAATTTATTAATTCAGACCTGCAGCAGTGTGTAAGGAAGGATTCCTGTTGCAAAAATGGTCATTAAAAAAAAAGAAAAATTAAGAAGTCTTTAGCCTTTCATATTAACTAGCAGTGTGAAGTGGAACTAGTCTGAACAATTTCACTTTGAGATGGTCTTCTGTTCAAGTACCACAGTGTTTTTCTTCCTACTAAAATATAACTATTTCAAGCACCTAAATCCTCCTGGTTATAGTCACATCACAAAGCAGAGGCTGCATATGTAACTCTCAGAACTGTAATAAGAGTCACACGCTTAAGTCCCCCTGTATCTGTCAACATGCATATGCAGAAATCAAATGGTATGAAAGCAGTAACAGCTTTTCCTAGAGTTATGAGTTATTGAGGTTTATTTTTATCTTTGCTTAAAAAAAAAAAAAATTTAAAAAGTTTTTGCTGCAATCTCTCCAGTCAAAAATCCACTTTAAATTTGACAAAATAGGATTTACATGCCACTGTTGGATATAAGAACCCTAGAGAAAGCATTACAGTATTATTCAGATCATACGCATTTTGATGTTCTATATTTAATTATTTTGTTTGGCATTCAATTGCCAAACATCATAAAGTTGGTGTCTGCAGTTACATGCAGGATGCCAATACTCAGGAGATGTATCTCTCTAGCCTTGGCACCTCTGAGCTATGAATCCAGAAGGCAGGGCACTCAGTTGGATAACAGGCCTTTATTCAGACTCTGTGATACATAAATTTAACAGTAATGCACCTAAATTACTAAGATTTGAAGGAAGGCACTTCTTCAATACTCATTGGAAAAAGGTGAAAGTTTATTCAAGTTCCCAGAATATTTATACATTAGAATCCATTCTTGAATATTCTGAGGATTATTATGCAATTTTGAGACTGTCCTGCTCCTGTTCCTTCGGTTAGCTGCTCTCAGTGGCAAACCAGCAACTGTGTCTGCTTGAGGTAGTTAAAGAAGAAGTCCTCTTGCTGGCTTCTTTATGCAAATTTGTGTTCATAATATATCACCTCATCCAAAACTCTCTGGATGCAGAATAAGCAGAGTTATTGTGTTCTTGGTAAGAGCAGCTAGGCTGGCCACGGATAGCAATAACTTCCACTACATTTCTTAGCAGTGATTTGAACATGGCTATATCTAGTGGTAGGAAGCATGGAAGAGCATAGAAATTACCAAAACACATGGACTTTCTCATAGGTGTTGGCAGTCATCCTGTAGTAGATTATTTAATGCTGAAAGCAGCATCACTTAATGCTGAAAGAAGCATCCTGTGAAGTACAAGATAAAAAATGCGGATATAATCTGACTGAATTCAGTCAGAACAATTCAACTAAATGTCTCTTTTTCCTGTAGATTTTAACTGTGTATCAGCTATTAAGTTAGGGAGGCCTTTGGTCTAATGCCGCACAATTATTCTTGTACATTTACCTAGGCATGCTGCTGTTGAGTGCTTGAAAAATAGCACAGCGGCTTGCTACATAGAATCATGGCTTCAGAACCAAGGAACAGAAATGGCATAAACCTGGGCCAGAGAACAGACAGATCTTTGTTATATGTGCAAAATTAGTTCTAACTAAATAAAGTACAAATTTACCATCTGGCCAATACCCAAAGTATTAATTCAAAACAATAATGTGTTTTGGTTTACTATTTTTCATAAAAATCAATATATTTGCTGATATTGTTGGAGAATGAAAGCCAGCTGGGGAAAAAACACAAATAATTTTCAACAGTGTTGATCAATGTAAGTAAGTAGAAATGCACTATTTTTTTCAATTATAACTTTGCAAAGGAAGTCTATCTTATTAACATTTCTTACAGCTTTTCCTACTAATATTCATGAACTATCATAAAGTTGGTGTGGTAGCACCAAATCAACAATATTAAAGGAAGCCAATGCAGAAAGTTACTATCCTAGAGTCAAGCTATTGTGCCTTCCATTGGCCAAACTATTAAAATATTTGATTCTGTATTTTGGGGTGGGACATACATGTTGCAATTTTCACTATGACAGCATTTACAATAATCTTGTAATTTGACTTGTTCTGATTTGATCTCTGTGTAAGAAATTTACATATATAATTTTAAAGTAAAAATGACTCCAGTATAACCTACAGAGTTCTGATTACATCCAGTGTCACTCTGTGTAAATACTGGACTATATACATGTTATTAATATAGATCAAAGGATTAATTTAGTGAGTCATTGAAACCCTTATTATTCCCTTCCTCGTGACTCATCTCGGTAGGTAAACTTTTAAAATCAAGTTACTGTAGTTCCAGCAAAACACTCAGGTGCTGAGTTTCTATTTTCTTTGTTTGCTTTCCAAGGAAAGCAAGAACCAAAAGGTTCTTGACTAGAACTAAACAAACAGGGAATAACTTGTACCATACAATATAATGTCATTTCTTTATTGAAGGTTACTGGCGACATTGTTAAAATGAGCACGAAATGTGAAGGGCTTGTTCACACCACCAGAGTTATAAGGTAAAATACTTCTGGTTGCCATGATAATTATATTGCAAATGCTAAGGAAGGATTTTACAGACAGGAATGAGGCTTACAGCTGTAGCTGGAAAGTGCTTGCTTCTGGTTTGTTAGCTGGCTGCTCAGAACTGGGTGCAGGATGCTAATGGCCCAATGCTATACTGTTTTAAGCCGGGTGGGTTGGACTTTGCTGCCTTCCCATGCTAATCTAGTGCTTGGTGTTAACTCAAACAGTCTTAAGGTGAGTGTTGACAGCCTCAGAAAATCTTCCAAGAAGCTATGGATTTACAATAACAGTGACCCAAAAGGCAAATTAATCTATGTGTATGTTCGTTTTAAGCCCAGAGAATCATGCATATGAGCTCAAATATCGTGAGTTTTAAAATAAATTTGGTAATTTGAGCCATCTTTTGAACTCTGTTGCAAACTGGAGGTGGAATCAGCACAAGCAATCTATAGTGTAGACAGAATTAGATGGAGATTAAGTCTTCATATTATCTGAATCTAAACTGAATCAAATTCTGACCTAGTTTGCTTTATATAGCAAGAATGCAGAGGTTTATAACCTTCATCGCTCTATTTATTTATGATTGTGTTCATTCATTGCTTTCTTAACCTTCCGCAGCTTTTTGGGTACCCTTTTCCCTAATGGTTGTAATTAATCTTTTAATTCTTCACATTGTCTTTCATCCCTCTATTTGCAGTCCTTATTTGGCTTTCTTCTGCACCTCTGTGTAATCTGTTTTCTCAAAGTAAAATGAGAAGGTGTTGAAAATTACACAGGAAATTGTATTTTCTTGACACAATTGTCAAGATGTTGTCTTGAAAATGTCAAAGTTTGGAGGCCAGAATGTCAAAACTGTAAACGAGATGATAAGCATAACTATCCCAGGAGCTTTAGAAGGCAAGTCCTGGAAACTATGCTTACAGTAATGATTGGTGTTTAACTACTAAGTGATATTCTAAAGGATACTACTTAAGTTTAATGAAGTTGGGAAAAAAGACTAATGTCATGAGATATATTTTGGGATATGCAGAAAATCCATGCATATTTTTGTCTTGGATAAGGCAATGTTTCTGGACTGTCAAACACTATCCACTTCAAGAAAGGTACGGACAGATTGTCCAGAATCTAGAATTTAAGTAGGAAGTTAGTTGACAATAGAGACTGTTGACAAAACATTGGTTTGCTTTAATAAAGAAAAACGTTATGGAAGATGAGAGATTTTTCTGCAGGAGGCTACAGGAACTTTATGATAATACTGCTTTTCATGTCCAGTAGGATAGAAAGAGAACTGAATTTCAGCTGCAACAAGGGATTTTGTGTTAGTAAGAAAAGATTTCTCATTATTAGGGCTGGAATAAGAGACTGGAATCTCCACCGTTGCTCTTTAAAAAAACAAACCAAAACCAAAACCAAAACCAACAGCTTAAACAATGTCTCCTAGCAAGGACATTCACAGCTGATGCTGCCTGAGGAGCAGAGGCCTTACTTAGAGGACATTTCAAGGCCTTTTTCAGATTCACTTCTGTAGATGTCTCTATTGCTGGAAAAAAATACTTACAGGCACTAACAGGCCTTTGTTTGCCTAATGGTTGCTCAAAACATTAATCTATATTTAAAATGTTAATTCCCTCATGAGATGTGTTGCCGAATGAGTAATTCAAACTTCACGCTGGTAATGATATTACTTGATTATTCCTTGCCACAGTTTCAGAAAGGCCACTTCTGAACTACTACTTATTACAGCTATGTTACAGCCAATTCATTGGCTGCTATACCTGTTGTACTAACCTGCTAGGTCATAGTCACTCATGCAATGAAGTCAAAAGAGGCATCTAACTCATTCTTCAATAACAGAACCTGACACTGCATATTTGCAAAGAGGTGACTGCATCTATTTATTATTCACATAATTGATGGGTTATGACCTTTAAGCTAGCAGGCAAAAATATCTTGTAATACTGAACTCAATAAGGGGCTTAATAGAAGTGCTAGAACCTACTAAAAAAATCAAGATGAAAGATAAGTATCCAAAGTTAGGTGCCCAGATGAACAATGGAGAATCTATGTGTTTAAGGAATCTAAATAAGATGCTCAGCACCCCAAAACGCTAAGATTTCTCATATTTGATTGCAGTGTTTGAAAATTCTAGGTTCCAAGCATTTTGTTTTTAAAAAGGCCTTTATTTAGGTCCCCAGTGAAGTGCATAAAACTAATTTTAACCACCTGACTTTGAATACTTCTATTAAAGTATAATTAAAAATCATTCTACTTGCTCACTTTCTGCAGAAGGACTTTATTTTTCATAGCTAGACCATAAGAAGTTAAGAACTTTCATTTTGTGTACTCTTCCCCTTTCAGTAGTGATCTGATTAAGAACTTTTGTCTTTATAAGGAGAATAGAATTTAATAAATATATGTATTTTTTATATATCATCATTACTATATAAATTAATTCTATTCAATTTGTGTTGTGTTGTTAACAAAGAACAGTATGTCAAGCCTATCTTTGATATATTTATAATTATTTGATTAAAAAGGCATTTATATGATCGACATCAAACTAGTATTTCTTTCCTTTTCATTTTCCATTTTGTTCCATTCGTATTAAAAAAAAAAAATAAATGCCAGAAAACCACAACCTGTGAATAGAAAGGTCAAAGTGTAAATTACTTCTATTTAAAAGCTGTGGTATTGATTTTATTATGTGTGTGGATCCAGATGGCTCTGTTCTTTACCTGCACAAGAATATGTTATTGGGTTGAGCTTGTTAGGAAACTGTGTCTAGTTAAAAGAAAAAAGCTTTTTCCTGGAAAATGTCAGTGTTAGCAAAGTGTTCTGCAGTGATTCAACCTAAATTGAAATGATTCATTATATCAAAATGACACAAGACACTAAGTGATTCAAAACAAATGTATGCTGCATTTTCTTAGCTTAAGCATTATGAGGGTTGTAACTCAGGACCTCACAACTGGGGTTTTAGACAGAAAAGAGGGATTGCTTTAGGTGTATCATAAAAGATAGAGTCTCACCACGAAGCCCAGCTTATAGGATACAATGGGATGTCATGCTCCCTACCTGGAAAGGGATCAAAGTCTACAAAGGGTATTTTTTCCAGTTATTTTTCCACCATGGACTGGCATACCTTTGTGAAGCTGTTATCACTTTACTTCAGAATAGGAAATATCTCACAGCTGCTATGTCTCTGAACTCACATTTTGTCTCTGGTGTAGATGCTGGGCACAGTACTGCTTTCTTCAATGACTCTACCAGTCCTCCCACTGAGGTTATTCAGACTGGGGCACATCACTTCCTACATAGAAAATACGTGGTGTTAACAGAGTAATTAATTATTTTTACAAATGTATTTGCTAAAAAACAGAGATTCTTCCTCATATCAAAGAAATCTTAAGAGGAAAAGGGATGAGTTTGGAACTGCATAACAATTTTCCTCGTTCCACATTATTCCTGAGTCCCTGAAACACAAAAACGAGTCCACAATAGTCACACATTGCATTAGCAGCAGATTGCTGTTTTGACTGTAGACTGTGAACATGGAATAAAACAATTATTTGTTATTGACATCCCTAAGGATAAAAAAATTATACTCACTAATTCTGAAACCTAGATGAAAACTCATGCACAGTGTTGCTCAGGATTGTATAAAGACTATGAAAATAACAGAACAGCATTTGGAAAAGCAGAGACCAATTAAAGACAACCCACAAGGTCTCAGAAAAGGCAAGTCACACTTCAGTAAGCTTTAGAGACAACCTGAGGAGAAGATGGTCGTGCAAGGCTTGCACATTGTATTCTTACATGCAGATTAAGAACAAGCAAAGCAACAAGGCTCCACATCAGCTGGTTTATTTGGATTAGGCCCTGAATAATGAGAATGATAGGAAGTGTTGCCAAAACCTCAAGCTGTATGAGGGGGAAAATAAATGGATTAGGAGGTAAAAACACATGTTTGGCTGCATATCCTTCATGGAGCTGTGGGGCAGAAAGTAATACAAAGATACTGAGTAAGATATATGATGGTATGATAATTTGACACTGCAGCACACATCTGGCTAGAGAGAAGTATTCAGAGGATGCGTGCAGCACAGGACAGATTATATGTCCTACAAATAAATCTCATCCCATCCCAGTGCACTAAACAAGAATATCAGTTAACAGTATTTATGTCCTGAGTATTTTTTTGACATTTGTAAAAGAGCATAATGCCTGCTGGTGGCTCATGTCTTTGTTTGCCATTGTTCTCTGAACTAGTGGTTTTATACAATTTAGCATTGTTACTCTGCTAGGTTTTACTCAGCACAATCAGGGAGATCATTTCTTCTTGGTAATGTAGTCTGTGACTTACAAACAAATGCAAATCTCTTTCCTCTACATACCACTGTGTAAAAGGTCTAGGTAACATCCCATGGTGATTCCAATGTATCTAAGAAGAAGAAGCATTTGGATTTCCTTGATTTTGAGTTTCAGGTTCATATGACTGTTAACATTTTTCACAACATCACTTGGTTTTGAGTTGTACATTTAGATACTTATAGAACCATAGAATGGTTTGGGTTGGAAGGGACCTCAAAGATCACCTAGTTCCAATCCCCCCTCCCATGGGCAGGGACACCCTCCACTAGACCACGTTGCCCAAAGCCCCATCCAACCTGACCTTGAACACTTCCAGGGAGGGGGCAGCCACAACCTCTCTGGGCAACCTGTTCCAGTGCCTCACCACCCTCACAGTAAAGAATTTCTTCCTAATATCTAATCTAAATCGACCCTCCTTCAGTTTTAAACTATTACCCTTTGCCCTATCGCTCCATGCCCTTGTAAACAGTCCTTCTCCAGCTTTCTTGTAGGTCCCTTTAGGTACTAGAAGGTGCTATAAGGTCTCCCTGGAGGCTTCTCCAGGCTGAACAACCCCAACTCCCTCAGCCTGTCCTCATAGCAGAGGTGCTCCAGCCCTCTGATTATCTTCAAGGCCCTTCTCTGGACTCGCTCCAACAGCTCCATGTCTTTCTTACGCTGGGGGGCCCCTGAGCTGAACACAGTGCTGCAGGTGGGGTACTTAACAGCTTTGTGCAAGTGGCCACAAACTCCTACTCTGCCCCCCCCCCCCCCCCCCCGAAAATGTTAATGTGATGTTAAGGCCAGTCCAGAGTCCCAGGCAAGTGCATTAACAATGAGACTCCAGGCAGGACCTTAGATGGGGAGGGGAGTTGTTGCTCACTGACAAAAGCACTGTTCCAGCAGCTCCATGGGACTGCTCCATCAATGCATGATTGGGGTCTCCAATGCCTCACCTCCTCCACATATAGTATAAGGATAAGCTGGGATGTTTTAGCCTTTTCTGCTGCAGCCTGTGCAAAGTACCTGCACACATGCTGGCCAGCATTCCCCTCTCCACCAAACATAAACCTTCTCTTTGTCAGATAGTCCCCCTGTGGCTTATCAAACATGTACTGCAAGGGTAATGTTTTGTAAGTGAGGAAGAGAGTTAAAACAGAGGGAAGCAAATGTCAACCAGCAAATAGAAGTGGAAACACCTGTTTGGCAGTGAGGAACAGCTGTAGATGTGCAGCTGCTGCTCCCTTTCCATAAGCACTGTGTGCTTTTTGCTTTACTTAAGGTTGACCAGGTTCTCCGTAGGCCTGTAAGATTTAGTTGATGCTATTTAGAAAAGGAGGCTTCTTCACCCTATGGATTTACTCAGCTTTAATCAGAACTTCTATGGCAAATAGCAGACCTATAAAAGTTGTGTCTATTTTTTAATTTTATTTCTTCCAGAGAAGGGTTTTGAATGGAAAGTTTTCTTACTACTGATCCTTAAAATAAACTGTGGATGACTTTTAAAGAATATGAGGTCCAGATTATATTTTTTTTGTTATATTCTGCCTCCATTTACTCTTTTAACTGACCCTGCAAGCAATGTCATTCATGGGGGAGCTACTTAAAGTGATTATGCTTGTTTGAATCTACATATGATCTTCATTTTTAGTTTGTCTTTTTTTTTTTAATAGGAGATATTTTCTCTTTGAAAATGCAGTTTCATTGCAATTTAAATGCGCTTTAGGTTATTTCCATAACCACTTTGTTTACAATAGCTTATTTGAAATTAAGCATACATCTTTCCTACATAGAGGGAAAGTCTCATTCCTCGATTATATGTAGGCACTTAATACCCACTGGAGAGCATCCAGCTCACAGTATAATTATGAACAGCAAAGAACCAACAAACTCTATTGCATTGAACCATGAAGTATAGAAAGTATGAGAAGAGAATACAGGTTTTGTAGTGATATGTAAGCTGAAAATAATTGGCCTGCAAGCTGAGTGTAGATGACCAGCCATGTAGTAAACTTTGCAGAATAGCCTAGTCAAAAAGGAATTAACTGCTGCTGAACTCCAGGCCACTGCTACTAATTGTAATAACCAAGTCATAAACAGCCTGCCTGTCTCTGCATTTTTTTCTTTCTGTCTTGTAACGTAGATATATATGATAGCAATAACTAATTAGCTTAGAGATAATTAAGTTATCTGTGATAAAATTTGGACAGTTGAAACATATAGGCATCAATTAATTTTGCCATAACATACACAAAGATAATTGGAAGTTGGGAACATATGGGAAAACAACATTAGGACATTCAGTTCATATGAAATTCAGCATTGACATATTCTTCTCCAGAAAAGGTAAAAAATTAAATGTGGGAGGCATTTTTTTTTACAAAAAAAGGTCAATCCTCTATTACAATGGTAAAGAACAGAGTGATCTTTTGTAAAATATATTATTGGCAGTGATTTCTTCCATTTGTGTCTGCCAAGTTTTATGACAGTGTACATAAAACCAACTGTAAAAAAACCTTTTAATTAGAGTACTCATCATCTTGCATTAAAAAATTGGTACAAAAAAATAAATTCCTTCAGTGGATAGCACTTAACTCCATTTGACAGTAGGCTCAATCCTACATGTTTTACTCATAGCTTTAATGCTAGTGACGTCAGTGACTTGTACAAGGCCAGCAGGGTTTGCCCTGAGTCATGTTTGCTCAGAGGGAATAGACATAAAGAAAACTACCTTTACAGAAAATTATAGTATAATCCAAAAAAATCTCTGAGCTTCCTGTTAAAGAAAGGCATTGTTTTTCCTGTGAAGGAATCATGTTCAAAGACCCTTTTATATCTGTATACTTTGGGTATACTGAAATACACTGAATTGTAGCCTCCTGTCCTCATTTTGTACACCATTTAGAAGGCACTCCTATATAAACATTCTTCCAGCATGCACACCTCCAGTGAATAGTAGTGCTCAGCCAGGGGGAAACCTCTTCTCTGCATCGTGCTACAGTGGTTTGTCACAGGAAAACGTCCCTCTGAAATCCTACAAGTCTACTAATTGGGGGTATGGTGTGCTTTTTTAAATGTGGTCACCGCCAAGAAAAAACTGAACTGCTCCATGGCCCCTGCCAGGAAATAATCAAAGAAAGGGAGGAAAGGGAAGAAAAACATGACATTTCTCTGTTATATTGACACAACTTTGGAGCAGCTCTGTTGAAAGAGCTCTTTTGCTGGCCACAGTATATCCCTGGCAAAGAAGACCTGCCTGTAGAAATCCATACCGTTGCCTGAGGAATGTTCACATGTTTAGAGGCTCCTGAAGTTTGTGATCTGCCCTCTGCTCTGCCGCACACCTGCAGCTTCCAGCGCTTCCTGGTGTGAGTTGCTCCTGCAGGCAGCCTCCTTGCATAGTCCACAGTGCTCCAGCTGTCTGTTCGCCACCCAGCCTTGTGTGGAATCCTACCTGGCTTAAAATGCTTTGCAGATAGTTTTTAAAGTCTCTTTCTTTTTTCGCCCTACTATAAACGTCAACAAAAGGATCTGCTCTCACCCTTGTATCTTTGAGCATCAGCATCAAACTTTGTAACATTATGTGTGTTGAGAACACCTCTTTATTAACTTCTGTTCTTGATTGTCTCTAATTTCTCCAGGCTTACCTTAAAAATACTTTGCATTCAGTAGCACATTTTCTGTGCCATTTATTTACCATTTGTTTACCATTTCAATAAAAGCAGAAGAAACACAACTGTAGCAATTAACAGCATGTATTGTTTTTCTAAGACAATTCTTGTAATTAGTATGTTAATTTCCCACAAATATGACCAAAGCTATATTAGCAACCAGTATTACCATATGCTTCTGGGAAGAAAATAATTAGCAAATTGTTTAAGAGTCTTCTGGGAAAGGAGAATAGAAGATCTGATTTAAGACAGTGTGATGTCTTGAGAAAATTACACTATGTCCCTGTCATATTTTTATCTATTATGGTGCTGTCTGCTGATGCATTTTCATTTGAAGAGTGTTATAATTTATCATGCAACTAGAGATCTTCTGAATTAGGGCTAGTTAAGTATCAGTAAGCAAAACATAAGAACCCACTGAACGTGTGGCAGAAAGCTAACTACTTAGTTTAAGTGGAGTTGGTCCTGTCAGATCTACTTGTATGCTATGACCAAAACTTGACATCCGTTGTGTTTTTTTCCTTCTCTTTTTGGCAACGGAATTTGGACAATAACTACTGGATAAAAGTTTTTAAAAGAATCATTACACTATATTCTCTCTACTTCTGTATATTGCAATCCAGCCCAAATTTGCTTGTCATTGCTGTGTGTTAAAAGATCCAGGATCTATCCAAAGGAAAGATCATCAAGGTTGGCATAAACCTCCTTCTGGGCTTCTGTAGCCCAGATAACCTTAGATATCTTCTGCTGATTCAGACTCTTGTGACGATTATTTCATCTTTTCTCACCCTGGAAACACACACATTTCTTGTCTAAACTATGGAGTGTAAAGACAAGCAGTGCAGTGATGCCATATGCTGATGAATCAATGTGAAAGGAGTTTGGCAAATTAGTTTAAAAAGACAAGGCCCTTTCTGAGCATTTAGGCCCTTCCAAGTCCAGGTATTTCTCTTCAAATGGGGTAGGGTGGGAAAGATTAGCCAGTTTGGTGCATACTTGTTTTCCAGATTTCATAAGGATTCTCTACTGGTTTAAGTCTTTTCAATTCCCCTCCTTTATTATTTAGAGCAAGTACAAAAAAATTCATTACACCCTTCTTAGTGGCATTAACATTCTGGCTAAGGAAGCCTAGAGGAGCAAGTTAGGCAGAATCTGAATATGTAGAATATCCTTTAGCTGCATCAGCAACTCCAGCCCTTTGGTTCTTATAGGTATACAAGAATTTCTTACAGAGACTAGCCAAAGAAAAGACTGAAAATCTACTCTGAAAGAACATAAACTTTTGGGAAAAAGATCATAAAAATAGTCTGTAACCATGTTCTATTATTTTCCTTGCATTGCTACTCAAGCGGAATATTTTCTAGCCTTTTGTTTCTGTGAAACTGCAGTAGATATACTGAAAGCCTGGAGCTGGCTTCTGAATTGGGGTGGGGAGTATTCTTTCACATGATTTGATATTTTATAAGAAGAATTTGAAAGCAAAAAAATCATAAATGCACTGCAGGACCCGAGAGTCAAAAATGAAAGAATGCTGTATTAATGCTGGATGAACATTTATTGGAAAAATATCCCTCCAATATAGTAAGACAGAAAACGTTTATTCATTCCAGTTTGTTTTATGTGATTGTTCACTCTGAATCTCAATTCTCCCAAAAGTTCTGAAAAATCAGATTGTTCTATTTTCCTAATGAAGCAGTTTGACTTTTCACATGAAGCCCATGAAGTTTAGTATTTTAATGTCTTAAGTATTAATACTGAAATGCTGAAAATCTAGTGAATGTAGTTGTCTCCCAAGCAGCTTTTATATTTTTTAAAGGAGATATTCAATATGTTTGATGGGTGGGGTTTTTCTTGAAAATTGTACTTTTCCAGCTCAGGTACATATCTTTCTAAAAATCCAAGAGGTTTGTCCATGGACTGTAGGAAACAAAGGCAATCAGTATCAGTATTATTAGCAGTTTGTTTCCTGATCAAAAAAAAGCAGAATTAGACAAAATTTTCTTGTATTAACATTGTCTAAATATTATGGTTAAGTATGAATTCAGCACTGATATCTATGAAGGTCTGTCATGGGCCAGAGCTTATTTCTGAACAGTATACTGAAGAAGCTCATAGTTTACTCTAATTGAAGGGAGAAGATGAAGAGGTATTTTCAATTAAGTAACCCAATACTATGTGCAATTATGTACTGGGTTTGGTTTTGTTTTTTTCATAATTGGGAAGGTTTTAACAGTTGTATTTTGAGCCTATGATACTTCCATGAGATCCAAGTCTCTGATGCCACAGTGACTTCAGGTCACTATGGATCAGCTGAAGCAGCTGTGGGGAATATAGGCTGAGAGGAGTCAAATCCTGTTAACTTTGCTGTCACCAGGAAAATGGTCTATGCGAACCTATTTTACCATCTGTGGATTTAGTATTGCAAAATGGCAATTTGCTGCATTGTTTATAAGTTGGGCCACTGAGCAGAAGGAAGAAGAGAGATTTGTAGATGTTCACAAAACTGAGTTCATTTTAGAAAACATGAACAAGTTCAAGTCTCCTTTAGTAAATCTGGACATCAAGCTTTTTCCAATGCATTTTTTAAAAGTATTATATACAACAGAATTAAAATATAAATGGAGTCAGTCTGAACCATCCTCTGTAAAATGTCAGTAGTTCAAAATCCAATGTAATTCATTTTTATGTGTATTCAAACATAGTGAAGTGCCTTACAACTGTGTGAAAATTCTGCTTCGTTATATGCCATTTCAGGAAAATCTCTAGCTCACAGAACAGATTTATAGCAATTCTCAATCATGTAATCCCAGATAAACCATGCATGGCAAAAAATATAAAAGGAGTTAACTTAGGGACATTGGATACATCTACAATAAAACAATGAATATGAAATAAAACAACTAATAAAATATTTTTAACATAATTTAACTCCTTTTAGAGGAATTGGACAAGGAAACACTCCAAGAGATAAACTAGAATGATCAAAGAGCACTCAGTATCAAAACAGAAGGCAATCTTGTTTGCAAAATGAAAGGGTTAAGAATATTCAGCAAATGCAATGATTTGATTAGTTTAGCATCAGTGGGTACTTCATCATGGATAATGACAGTGAATGGCTCTAGGTGTCTATTGTTCACATGCATTCATTGCATTCACCACGACAATTTCTGTGAAAGCATAATGTATTATGTGTATACAAGTTAATGATACCGTATATTTCCAAATCACATATGCAGGATATTGTCTTCAGAGTAAAAGAACATATTGTTAAAGTATTGCTTTTCAAACTGTAGAACATTGGTGCTGATTTTATTTTAATACTGAAACAGCTAAGTTTCAGTTTCTCAGAAAAAATTTAAAGTTATAAAATTTCTATCTTTTACTCCTTAATAAATGTTAAAGTAAAATTATACATTCTTTAGAACTAAAGTCCACAAAGAAACATCATGACTCTTTTAATTACAAAGATATTATGGGATGCAATTTCATTGGATTAAGGTAGTGGTTGTACCATGGTTTGTTTAATTTTACTGATTTGATGTGGTAAAATGATAACACCTTCCTTTTTCATTTGAGCTGTGATTGTGCTGAAAATACTTTGCAACATAGAAGTGAAGCCTAGATTCACTCTCCGAGAATATATGGTGGATATGAACACAACAATACAGTCCGGACTTATAACTTGACTGCACAAACTAATTTTAGATATGAGCAAAGTGTGCAAAACTGGTATGCTGCATTATCCTAATCAGTTTAACTTTATTGTGGAAAATGAATTTATGACAATATACCACAGAATCATTATGTATTTGACCTTATTAAACTGGAGTAGAAGCAAATTGTATACCATTGACCTTAACCTTGGCTCACTGTGTAGATGAAATAAAATAATTGCCCTAGTAAAAATAATAAAATGGCTGCACGCAGCTCTGCAAATTGAATGGACCTTGGCTCAGTGCAATTAGGAATGATTTAGCCTATAGAAGAGGAGTTTTGTAATTAACAGTGAACAGGGACAGGAGAAAAAATACTGGTCCACTGGTTGCCTTTGAGCAAGAGTGGATGGATGCAATTGTGTTAGCAGCTAGTTGTTATAAATATTGAGATTGGTTTTAAAGGCTGGAAAGAAGAAATGCATGGCAGGGTAGAGATGGAAATTACGGCTAGAGGCTTAGAATGAGGTGGGTTTGTAATCCAAATGAGACCAGTAACTAAGGAATCCCTAACTATTATTACAATTAAGAAAATGGAGCCACTGAGACCTGCTGCCTATGTGACTTTGGTGCAAATTTGGCTCAGGTACTGTGAAAAAAAAAGACTGGAAAGATGCCTTCCCTGAGGTCAATGAAAATATTCCAGTCTTCATTTTGGGTAAATAGCATATCTGTAATTGATGCTGCCGGACAGTGGAACAGGTCATGAGTATATGCATGTGGTCCCTTAGGTGGAAGGATATGCAGTCCTTCTTGTTCCGGAACTGATAAACCAGCAGCTCCAACACCCAGAAAGCCTGCTGCAGGGACTGGCATTTAAGTGGCACAAAGTCTCCCAAGGCCACTTGATATTTGATTTTAAATCTATTATTCAACAAAAATAATATGTTGCTTGGTTGTTGGTTTTGGGTTTTTTTCCCTCCAATTGCTATTCTTTCTTCCAGGAGGGATAAAGAGTGGAGTTCTGCTTTGTCCTATTAATTTAATTAGTATTGGATTGATGTAATTGAGAGCAAAATTTGTCCTGTGCTGTTTAAATTAAATGAGAACTCCATCAGGCTGATTCTTTCATATTACAGTGCATCTTCATTACAGCATCATTTAATTCCCTCTGTGATTTCAGCCCTTTATTCCTTCCCTCATGCAGAGTATCTCTCTGATACCATCAGTCAGGTAGGGCATTTTACTGCTTCCTTCACAGAATTTGGCTATTCTCAAATGAAAAAAACAGACACAAAAAATGAGGGGAGGGAGGAAGAGGGAGGACAGACCTCGACAAACATTTCACATTTTGCTTTTAATATCAATGCTGCAGTATAAATAACAAGATTTCATTACTAACACAAGCATGCTGTGACTATTTTTTGTGGCAAAGCAGTGCCACACAATGTTTACTGCCTAGCTGTTAACATGAAAGGGGGACACATTGTCAGTACAACCAATACACAGTTGGCCTTCTTTGCTAGAGTGGTTTCATGCCAAACACATGAAGTTTTAATTATAAGCAGTTTAAAATATTTATGCTCTTTGCAATTCCTTATTCTTGTACAGAAACAAGATAAAAGTTCTTTTGAAATTTGATGACAGAAAGTATTTGATACCAACACCATGCAATTGTGGTGCCTAATTTATTAGTCTGAGTGAATATTTATGTTGTTAGGTTTTCTATTATTGTATTCTCTGCTTAGTGATACCATAAGCCAAAAAGTGTCATTTCTCAAAAAGAACTGAAAGTAATAATCCTTTCCCCCACCCGCCTTCCTTACCTCTCTTCTTCAGTCCAAAAAGACAGTTTGGTCCACTATGGGAATCAAGTGTCACTGCATATGTCTGGCTTCTGGAACGAGATCCGCAGCTCTGATGAGTCACTTAAGCATCCCCTTCAATGCATATGTTTGAAGGTACATTTAGCATCTAAAGCCCTTTTCTGCATTTGAACACTCACATCAGTTCTTTTAAAGGCTTAGCTAAGCTCCTGCTTTTTTAATATCACAGCTGGCACCACAATGCTGTGGTTACCTTTCTAAAATTCTTTGTGGTTAGTACAAAGAGATAGGACCTGGGGTTTATGCCCTGTTCAGCCTTGAAGCTCTCCTGTATACCAAAACAACTAAGACTCATTGGCTAGGAAAAGTGAAAAGAGGAGAAGATGATATTCTAGAGCTGACTAGGAGACAAGACATGCATGTTACACCAAAATGTGCGTTGTGGTTTTGTGGATTTTTTTTTCCTTTAACCTAACAACAGTATAAAGTAAAATATAGACATATTTTCTGCCCTTTTCTGGAGAAATAACTAGTCATTTCACTGATGTGTATGTATGTGTTTATGTGTTTATGCACACATACATGTGTATATATGTACATATATAACATCTTTTCCTGTTTTCTTGAATGGTTACTGTGCTTCTTGTGATGCTCACTCTCATAAGTGCCCACCAGGAGGGCACTGAGTCTGCCTGCTGGATCAGACCCCACAGGGAAACTAAATGGAAGAAAACCTTAGGTGCATGGATCATTGTAAATTTAGCAGGATTTTTGAGGAGTGTTATTGAACTTATGTACTGAGGTCCTTTCATGTATTTGAACTCTCATCTTTACAATTGCTCTGATTTTCAGAATAGGTACCATCAGCTTAAAAGTGAATTTTCTTTATCTTTCCCTCTAGTAACATGTTCCTAGTCTGATAAAGCAAATCACTGTTTTCTGATGGGTACACCACAATGTCATCAAAGATGGGCAAGGAAAAATGTGATGAGCAACAGGGAATTGTTGTAGTATCTGGCAATTGTTGGAAAGAACAGATTTACTTAGACAGGGAATTAAAACAAACAAACAAACAAACAAACAACAACAAAAAAAACCCAGAAACATGAATAGATGTCTAAACTAATACAGACTTGTCTAATTCTGAACTGCAACTTCTGCAAGATGGAGAATCCGCCACTGCACAATTAACTAGATCATGTAAGTTCAATAGCAATCCCATTTTCTATCCTTCATTAAAGTAACATCAGAAAAGTGTCTACACTGCAGACTGAAGCATACTGTAGCCGTACCTGAGTTTTAAATGAGCTGTCTTGGATACTGGGAGTCCTCGCCAAGATCAAGGTAAATTAATCTTCTTGATCTCCCTTTTGTCATGGCTATGCAGCTCTCATTACCCAGACTAGCTCATATAACATTAACTTGGGTATCTTTCAACTACGCTGTTTTCCATATTTCGGATATATACAAAACCAATTTGTTTTTTTCAGTCAACCAAGAAAAAGCCAACTTCTTATTGTATAGTCCAATAAAAAGGTCTCCTACCCTTGCAAGTCCCACAACACTTCTTATCCACCTTTGTGGCAAGCCGCATGCAGTAGTAACACTACTTGCATGTTTATCAGGTCTCCTGAAAGTTGCTGCCTGGTAAGCATAGTTTTGTTGTGGTTTTTTTTGTTTTGTTTGTTTTGGAGTTGTTTGTTGTGGTTTGTCCGTTTTGGTTTTTTTTTTTTTTTTTTTTTTCCCCCCCCTGACCAGTATTTCAGTACTACCATGTCCCTTACAGCTGAACTCCTCCATTTAGCTTGTACTCCAGGTCTTCTATAGATTGCAGAGACGATCATCTCCCTTCCATCTTGCCCCATGGCTTGCTCTAACTCTGAGCCTGGATGTCCCTGGCTCAGCATGATATCTAGGCAACTGTCCAGTGTCACAAACAGGATAGACAGATTTCTTGACAACCCACTTCATTAGTATGGATTTGAGTATTTTAATTTGGAAAGAGAAAGAATAATAGGTTCACTTCTAGATTTTTTTTCACTAACTGTTCTAAAGGGTAAAAAATGGAGCATTGAACTGGCTAAATAAAACCCAAATACACAGTGAGTATGAAACAAAAGGATTAAAGAGAAGAAGGGACAAATGCCAGCAGAAACTATTAAATACAGTTTACTATTAACATGTGTTAAAAAATATGTTTTTATTTTATGTGTATGTACCCTAATAAGAAACTGCCACAGTATCCAACCAACTGCAGTGCCTCAATCCAAAGAATCACCTCTGCACTGTGGCTTTTCCTGCAGTAAGACTCTACTGCCTGTGCAACTGGGTGATCAATCCCACCTGTGATTATTTGATGACTTCTTTATCTCACAAGGCCTTTATCTCTTAGGCTTTTTCTGGCCCATAAGGAAGGGTTTTTTCAGTGCTAATTAACATTTTTTTCTACTACCTTCGAACATATTTTTTTACTGACATCACGTAAAAAAAAAAAAGTAGCATCACTGAAAAAAGGTTTACAAACACCATCATCTTTTCTCCACCAAAAAGATTCAGAAGACCAATTAATTATATACTTCTCACTAATAAAAAATGTTGCTGTATAGCTCCATAGAACACCTTCCCGATCCAGAGCTGTGAAGCCCAATTGACTGGGGAAGGGTAGGAATTAATCAAAGGCCATTAAATGAACATTTATAAGGGCCATAAGCAATGTTATACATATAACATTGCATAGGTTAAGCATCTGACTGAAAAATCACCTGAACCCCTTGGATGAATAATCAGGATGTTCTTATTTCCTGATACAGGTTATATCTTAATGCAGCTTTCCTCCTTTTTTTGATCGATTGTCTTTAAAATAAGTCCCAATCTTTTGATTTAGTTACAAAATAATTATTTAGAGCTTCATAAGGCTCGATAAGCTTGATTCTCTGTAGCTAGCAATCCATGCTCCATGACATTGGTAGCAAGTTATGCTCTAGAGTTAGAGCCTTGCAGGTAGGAAGCCCAATTAGAGGGTTTCCTAAAGGGCTTGATGTGCTTGAGTGCCCCACAGTGTAAAAAGTCTGGCAATTCCTGTGGCGCTAAATCCTTCAGTGTGCTCTTTTGGGGAAGCAAGAACATATCCAGGAAATGATGCTGACCTTCTGCCTTGCAGGCAACCTCACAGGCGATATGCTCTCAGTAGGTGAACGTATCCTTCAAGGTGAAGAAGCATGTCACTTATCAAGATTTGACTTAAGTTATTAATAAGTGCCCTCTTACAACCATTATCTGCGGGCATCATTTTCAGCCTCTGACTCTCTTTTAATTAAAACTCCATTTGCTACATGTAGCTGTTTAAGACTTGCAGATTGCAATATTTTGTCAAAGTCATGAATTTGTAACACAAAAATATGTTTGACAGTGCCTTTCATTCAGCTTGCTTATATTTCATAATGCTGGCACAATAAGACACAATAAAACACGGTACATTGCTTGTTCCTGCACCATTGATGTGAAAGCAGAATGCAATGAATATAAAAGACACTGTAAGCAAGATCATTGCAGAAAAGCCTAAGGCTTATCATTTCTTCTAGTGTTTTTGCTGTAAAGATTCATAGAAGTTTGATTTTAAAAAATATCTTAAAGACTATTTCTACTTTTTTTTTTTCCCCTCTCAAATTTGTCAGAGTTCTTCCTTTCAAACAATGCCTGATAACCTGTGTTGCTTCAGCCTTTGAGGACATCAAAAAAAACCTGTGGATGTAACGCCTTATACTTTTCCAGTGGGATCATCACCAGGAGCAATTTTTCACATGCTTCAATCTGTGCTGCTGCATTAGTATAGCAGGGATTTAGTTAGTGCCAGTTGAACAGAAGTTTTATATATGAATATCCATTAGGTCATAGATTGAAATTGCTAAATTTTTTCATATCAAGTACTTTTAGATCATAGTGGGTTTCGGTCATGGTCTGCCAAGTTGGACTTGATTTGAAATGGTCACCTTGTGATAAAAAACTCCTTATCCTATTCATTGTATTTCCAACTGTAATGCAGTGCTGCACAGAATATCATCTCAGGTTGTTCAGCTTTGGAGAGAGCTTATTTGATACCTCTTACTTTGCCATCTGTACTTATATCTTTGTATGGCGTACAGTACCACAGAAACAACCCCACTGTATGTTTTAGATTGTTATTTCACAGCAGCGTTTCAGAGTAGTCTTGATTGTGCCACTTGGCAGAAGGAGTCTTCCATCAGAGAAGTTAGCAAAGCCCCTCCGTTGAATGCATCAGCATTACTAAGTGAACAGCATTTGCTTATTTATCTGACATTGCTCATGCCTTAACAGGTTTTAGCTCTTTTCTTCCAGGAGCAGAGGAAAACTGGTTTTTATGGACACTGTTTTCCATGTAGGTATTTCACTGTCATGATTCATGCTTTTTGATAAACTTTGGCATTGTTTCCTGTTACTATATCTAATATTACTACATATAACAAAAGCCTAATGCACAGAAAAGTCGTCTTGTAAAATCTGTTTGGTAGCCTAGCTGGCCAGCTTATTATTTTTTATGTGTGGCTGCACCATTGCCACCAGCTACAAAATAACAGTTCATTAATGATATTGGCAAAAATACAGCCATGATGAAAATGTTCAAACCATAGTTTCATTCTGAGAATACCTTACATCACAGAAAATTGATGTTGTAAAGCATAAACGTTGGGGAGCAACACCCAGGTATGCCATAGAAATAAAATCTAATATATATTCAATACAATATACTACTCCTCTTTGAATTCTGTCTGGTCTCTTCATGTCCATGAAGATCTACTTATGGTGAGTAGTATCTTACACCAAAAGAAGCCATACTGATTTCAGGCAAAGAATTTGAGAGGTCAGACATGACCTAATTTCAGGAACAGCTGCAGAGGCTTTTGAAAGGGACCTCCCCAATATGACTTCATGCAATACTGACATCTTTCAGATGTAGTAGAGAAATTCTATTACAAAACACATTGATTAACCAAACTCTTAGGAGAAGGAGTGGGATGGTATAAGGATGCAGCCATTACCCAGAAGCTGGATAAAGGATGTAAACTTCCATGTTCCTTGGAAGGAAATGCTTTATTACTAGAAAATCAATGACATGTATATTATGAGTCTTATAGTGGCTTAGAGGTGGTTGTCTTTTACCCCCCTCTATAACTACAGCAATGACACATTGCTTCTCTGTGATCGTGGAGGATCAATATTCACTAGGTATTGTATCAGAATTTAGCATATTTTTAAAAATGCTGCATGTAAGTTGAATGTACTAGGAGAATTGAATTAAGGTCATCTGTCAACAAAAGTACAATTTACTTTTACATTCATGTGTAAGATATATCACATAGTCTTATGTCTGATGCATCACATAAAATGAGTTAGTTTTCTATGGCTTGTATTCTAGCTACAAAAGAACACAGTTGTCAAACAAACTAAAATGAAATTCTCCCTGGCATTTTAATTTCTCAGCTTTGTATCCTGGCAATTATGTGTTAACCTGCTGTGGTGGGCTGACCCTGGCTGGGGGCGAGGTGCCCACCAGAGCCGCTCTATCACTCTCCTCTTCAGTAATGCAGGGAGGGGAGAAAGGAAGATGGAAAAACAACCCCAAACTCATGGGTCGAGATAAAGGCAGTTTTAAAGCAAAAAGCCGCACGCGGAACCAAAGCAAAAAGCAAAGATTATTCTGTACTTCCCATCAGCAGGCGATGTCTGGCCACTTCCTGGGAAGTAGGGCTTCAGTATGCGTGCCCCTTACTCCGGAAGACAAACACTGTGAAAAAAAAAAAACAAAACGAATGCCCCCGCCCTGTTCCTCCCCCTATTCTCAGTTCCTTATTGCTGAGCAGACGTCATATGGTATGGAATATCCCTTTGGTCACTTTGGGTCAGCTGTCCTGGCTGTGTCCCCTCCCAAGATCTTGCCCACCCCCAGCCTGCTGCTGGGGAAAAAGAAATGTTGGAAAGACAGCCTTGATGTATGCTGGCACTGCTCAGTAGTAGCCAAAACACTGGTGTGTTATGAACAGTTTGCTAGCTACCAATACACAGCACAGCACCATGAGGACTGCTGTGGGGAGAATTAGCTCCATCTCAGCCAGACCCAATACACCTGCCTGGCTTAAAATTGGTTATATCAGTCATACAAGGTTGAAACAGGTTAGATGTACTCATTTCTATAACCAATTACCAGACACTTCATTCAAATATGCATTCTATTCAAAGCCATTACATGGTTCATTTGATATAAGACTGCTGTATTTGTGTTGCTGTATTTATACTTTATTTTGCCTATGAATAGGGAGAAATTGTTGTTTTTCTGAGTATTTCCTCATCCTGTCTTTAGCAGATTGTATATGCCTCCAAAAATTTATTTGAAAATGAAAAAAAAATCAGAAAATAAAGATACTGAAGATACTGGTGCTTCCAGAATACCTTGAGGAATTGTTAGCTCCAGCAGTAGAAGCTGTGATATCCAGAGTGTCTGCTATCAATATGCACATGCCTAAAACTAAAAGGGAGAAAATCTGCAACTGTTTTTCAAAATTGTAAATTATTTCAATTTGGACATTCTCATTGTCACAAGAACATCTTAAAAACCTCTTCCCTGGTCATGGATATGGACCTTCTCTAATGTGATGCATGTGGCACAGGATGTCCTTTCTGCAAGGCCTGGACTTTGTGTGTTAGACTTAGATGGCAGTTCAGCTTCCGTAATGCTTTCTTGGCTGTTATGAATATTTGGCGTAACTAAAAATCCTTCTACCATTACTACGTGAGATTACACACAAGGAGACATACTGTACATTTATTATCTTAGCCTCCTCATGGGTCCAGATTACATAAGGGATTGGCCCAGGATATAACTGGTCACAGATCAAAGCAGTACCAAGAATATGATGCATATGCTCCAAGTGGAATACCACAGCTGGGGCTAAAGAATTTGGAGTCTTCATTATTAGAGAAATGTGAGTGTGAAGTCTTGTGCTTCATTTTAGAAGTAGTCATAGGCAGTTGGTGACATACTAGGAAAACTTCTGGATTTCTAAATGACAAAATGAAGATTTATTTGGTCTTAATACTGGTATCTGACTTTCGAACATCTGAGGAGTTTTGACTAAGTTTGAAGAATGAAGCCATGATTATTTTAAGCTTATCACTCCAGGGCACAGTCCCACATTCCTTGCACTCCCAACTGCCAAGCTTCTGCTGAGATTACTGAGAGCTTCTTGTGCATAAAGAATGCAAGATCAGGTTCCAAAGAAATGTTTGGACAGAGCCACTGTGAGACTTTACTCCTTTTGTAAAGCCTTTTGTCTTTGGTTTTAACTTAACGTCTGAATTCTCTTCTTCCGTGATGCTCATTATTTATGAAAAATGCATCAGGATCCAGTTGCACTGTTGAGCACTTCCAAGAGATTTTATTAGACATTTTTATGTGCAAGGACCATTTTGGAGAATATATGTGCTCTTAGGTTCAGTGCTTACTCTAGTTTCTCTTCCTGGCAGTTACGACAATTATTTACCATAGTCTTCCAGACTGTGTTTAGAAGAGAGGCAATAAAAACACAGGGTGAAATCCTGACTCAACCGAAATACAAAGTAACTCTGCTACTGATTTCAGCAAAACCTGTGTCTCCACAGCAGCACGTTTCTTTGGTTCTTTCTAGACTGAGAACTGCTTCATGCAGTCAACTCATTCAAAGTCTAATTCCCTTCTGAGGTCCCTCTTATTAGAAGTTCAGGTTCATTAAAAAAATCAGGTTTTAAAAGCAACGCAAATTACACCCCAAAGTGCATCAGAAAAATCTTATTCATGTTTAACAGCTTTCGAAATACTTTCAATACTGCACTTTTAAATCTATCAGACAGGAATTTGATACTCACTCCAAAGAGAATTTGACTTATACTGCCTTGGTAAGACTATTTATCTGCAAATTTTTTGTGGCTAATCACTTTTACCATTTAACTCAAGCAATTGTCAATGATGATGGTTTTGACTTTGCTGCACAGCATGTTAAGCTGCATTGCACCTCAAAAATCACTGACATATTCACAACACTGTCCCCAAAGAACTGATACAATCCTCACAGATGCTGGTCTCAATAAAGATCCCAGGTACAGCTCTGCACATGTGATTCCTATGAAGTAGCAAACAGAAAAACATGTCGTTCATTTGCAGAAGAGTCCTGGCTCTGAAGAGAAGCAGAGGCATGAACCCAGATTACAACATATATGAGATACTGTGGCGTAATGAGCAGGCGCAGTTTAAGACTGAACAGATTCAGAATTTTTTGTTTGGTTCAAGAAATTTAAATATTTTAAGTCAAAATTCCAAAACCCCGCACCATTAATCCTGCTTTTCAATCAATTTTGAATTGATTTGATATTTGGAATATTTTATTATCTTGTGAAGAAAATTATTTTTAGGAAGTACACTTCCCACTAAATAATATTTAAGTGGAAAATCCCCAATCAGTTTTACTGATGTCTGACACTGTAAATTGACTGACATAACTTAACAGATCTTTATGGATATGTACAGTTCCCGGTGTTGGTTTTGGGTTTTTGTGGGTTTTTTTAATTCAGTTCAGTCAGTCCTTTACTTCTCTGTCTATGAGGGTCCTGATGAAGCCTACTCTAATCAGTGAGATTTCAATTAATCTTAAAGTTTACATCTCACATTGCTAAATTTAATTCATATTATAAACATTAATTATTTTGTATTTTAATAATCTTATGCTGCCAGAGTTACATAGGAATAGCTTCAGAGACCTACTATACAGGTTGTGCATTAGATCTTCTTGCCTTTTCTCAGTGATCGCCAAGTTGCTGGCAGGAGATAGTTTCAGATAATTTCCATCTAGTCGTTTGATATCATATAAAGAACAAAGGAAAGTTGTAATGAATCATAAAAGACGTTTTCATTATCCAAGAATAAATTGGATGCAGTTATTGAATGAGAGAGTTCAGTGTTATTGTATCCTGGAAAATTTCGCTGAATTGTAGCTAACAGTATCTTATGCCCACAACTAAGCATACATAGGAATGAGATTTATGAAGCAAAAGCAATAACAAAAATTCTGAACTTTCCGGATATCAAACATGCATTGAGATCAACATTTGATTCCGTTTACTAAAATAATTGCAGCTCTGGTCTATTTGACAGCATCTTACCTCTTATGCAGACGAGGAGGGGAAAGAAAAAAAAAAAAACAAACAAAAAACCAAACCACAATAGAACTAACAAGTATGGTTTGTCATGGGTGACCAAATGTATGATTTGTATGATTTTTATCCTAGCATTAAAAGTGAATACAGAGCTGTGACAGGGGGATTGCACCTAATCTAAAAGCAATGACATATACATATACAGGCATATTGTTAGAATTTGGACTGTTATCACATGTCCCCTTTCCATTTTTTAAAGCCCAGTCAAAAGGCTCATTGATTTTGCTTGCTGATGGTACGGAGAGTCTAAAAAATAATGAGGAAAAAAAATGCTCTCTTAAAAAAACAATAATCAACTAATGCAGTGAGTAGAATGCTTAAAATGTTAAGACTATCAGTTCTTCAGGGTAGCAATTCTGTAAATATTACTTGGTCACTGAAGTCAACAGGACTATTCAAATGAGTAAAATTTTTGGTTTAGTCCCAGTTTTGAGCTTGCCATCAAAATTATTTTCTTGCCAGCTATTCAGTAGCACTCATTAAATTCACCCATGCAGTTTGCAGAAGTAGCGATGCTACTTACAAGCTGAGTGTAGTTACCCAGGTACAGTGTTCCCCAAGAACATGTAAATCAGCAGCCTCTGCTCAGATGGGCTTATGTTTATTAGACTGAGAGTGAAGCATCTTGGTGAGGAAAAAGATAATAGTTTAGGAGAAACAATAGGAGGAATCTGGGAAATATTTTTGGTAGGAAAGCTGTTGACTGCTTTTTCATTACACCGAAACTTTCAAAACCCGTACCTCAAGATCTCCAAGTGCTTCACTCAACTCTAAAGAAGATTTCAAAAGGCATCATTTAACCTTATCAATGCCACTTCTAACCATTGGCATGGTTGCAAACAGAGGGGTTCTGCATTTCAGGCACAGGTGATATGAAAAAGGATTTTCTCATGGCTAATGTGTGTGTTTCATCTTGCCTTGAGATATCACCTACATGGGACCAGACTAGTTATGGAAAACTTCCAAGAAGTTGCATTGCTTACATCTACACTGGTATAAATGACTTTACAAGGTGCTGTAAATTCATACCACTCTTCATTCTATTTTCAGCCTTGGAGTATTATTATTTAGCCTAAGACAAAAATAATTTCATTTTTCTGGTTCTTCTTTCTCCTTCTGTAAAGATGAGATGGTTATCAAATACCTAAGTGCCCTTTAAATGCTTATAAAATCATAACTACAAAATAGTATTTTATTATATGCTCAGCATTATTTATTCTTATAATATATTAATTTCCTACCCATATACCTACTCCTGCTGATCTGGGCAAAGAAGTTATGCAGGCCATGAATGGAAATAATTTTTCTTATGTGATAAGAGTGAATGATTGTTTTTTGATCTGTCTTATAACTGGTGACTCAGGTCCAGTTCTCTCACAGATGTATTATGAAGTTTGTTCTGGTAAGAGTGCTCAGGTAGTCATATCTTACCAGTTCAGGTAGCATGGATGAAAAATGTTTAAATTGGAGCCTTTGTACCCTGGAAAATTATCTCAGAGGCAGGATACTGGTGTCAGACGGATAACAGGTCTTATCCAGTGTAACAATTTTTATCTTTCTTTGCTCTGTTGCACAAAATATTGGAAAATCCAGACCATAAAATCCATAGAGGACATAGTCCTGTCTTTTTATTTACTCTATAAAGTGCTAGCATAAGCGCACATATAACACTAATATTAATGAAATTACTCACCACTAAATGGGCAACATAATTTTCAAATCAGCATCACTCTCAAAAATCACAGCAATACAAAAAATAGAACTATATCATTGTTGCAAGGGATGAGTGTGAAAAATAAATGCTATACACATAGCTGTTTAGAATTATAGGGGGTTGTTTGACATGATAGATACTGTGCTTACTATGAAGAAAATAGCTTTTTTAATTCATAGGCATCTAGTAGGAAAATTGCATAAAGTGTCTGAAAGACTAGAATAAAAACTTTATCTCACTTCTTCTGAAGTCTTTTGATGTATTGATTTGGATTAGATCCTGTGTATATTGCATGATAATCAGATTTCTGTTTTTTCATTCATATACTATGCAAAGCATCAGAATTCAAAATCAGGTATGCTTAGCTTTAAAAATATAGTCTTCTAGTAAAGCAGCAGCTACACTAAGCCATTTACTGGAGAGAATTGTTACTAAGGAGAAGATCCATTACATTTTTATAGAGAAAAATTGTAAGTCCATACTTCACACTTCTGGGAAGGCATTAACAATAAACTAGATAGGAAATCATTCAAAATGACATGAAGGAAAATAATTGCATGATCACTAGAGAACCTTGAAGAGACTGAGAGTTATACTTGTAAAAATTACAATAAGAATACATCCGTTACAAATGTCTTGTAAAAGGAAAGGTTTATTATCTTTGTTGTATTTTGAGCACCTCATTTTTCTGGTGATCATTTGAAAATGTTCAAGTGATTTTTAGCAACTCTTCTCCTAGGGACAGTTCTTTTTTATTATAATTTTTTTGAGCTTGGAGGAAATGATAGATGATTTTCACATTTTTGACAGGAACACAGGGAAGAATGGAATAATAAAAATTGGGAAATTGCTGTTTATTGATAACATATCACATATTTACATCCCACTTTCTTTATTCTTTCAGTAACCAATGAAAGAGAGAGACATGTTTACATACACAGCTGTCATCCATTTTTTTATAAAGCTCAACAGCTGTTCAGTACTACACAGCTATTGTGCTTTAGTCAGGGGCAGGAAATAAATGTTTTGACTGGATCTGCCAGATGCCTTTGGTTAATCAAAATACGCATATCTGAGATTTAATATGGACAGGATTGTAACATGTTTGTGATAAAAATTCAGGCAATTCTTTCACAGCTTCAGGAGAGTAGAACTGTGTCCTTATGTCTCGGTCAAGATGACACACAGCTATGGGATTAGCTCATGGCCAATTTCCATCTTACTGTTTTGCCTGCCACGGCCCTTTCTAGCTCATGAGACATTCATAGAAGAAAACTGAATATCTGCAGTTGAAAAGAACAGAAGACTTCTGGAGAAAAAGGAAAACAGTCACTCTTTGTATTTACCTATATGAATATGCACCAATATGTTTCTCCTCTATTTGTATGAAGGTTGCCCATTATTGTCAATCGGAATTCCATAGGACAATATGCCCTTTCATGTCTGCAGTGCTTTTCCAGTCATGAAACCAGCATGTGCATAAAAGCACTTAGGTATAGTATCCTCAGTTCTTACCATTTTCAAGGAATATTTACAAAAAAATGTTTATTTACATGTCTAAATGTAACTTGCCTACCTAATTAAGCAATTGTGGATAAGTTTCAGAGAGGAAATTCTGACTGTGGGGTTGTGTAAGAACCTTACATTTTGTTTGAAAACATGAAAGGAATTTGCATATGGTAGCTAAAACTTATATATAAATATCTGTAATATCCACTTCATAGATGAGTTAACAAAATAGAAGGATCCAGGCATCCTGTTCTTTCAGGACTTGTCACTTGCCCTCATTTCAACCTCACAGCACTCTAAACTAGGACTGCTGAAGACAATAGCACTGAAGATAATAGCTACAATGAATTGTACTGAGGTCAATAGCATTATGCTACTGTAAAATTGGCATAATCACGTGAATAATATATCTCAGTATCTTTAACTGTCAGCTGTCTCTTTTCTTCTGCCTCGTTCAATTGACAATGACTATGTGAGGCAGACTCTCAGGAAAAGTCATCTAGCACAGGTGGAGACAAAAGAAAGCCAGAAGGACAAAAGTTACAGTCAGGCTCGTAAATCTCTGCTGAGACAGGTAAATAAGAATATTATCTACCAGAAAGGTGATCATAATTCAGCAATGAAACTTTTTGAGGCCAAGTACGCAGTGTATATTAGTTAACTGCTGAAGGATTTTATGATGGAATTTCCAATTGTGGTTTTGTAAATATGCGTGCGTGCTTCCAATCTTCTTAGACCAGGATACCTCTCTGAGCCACTTTTCCTTTAAATTGCAGTCATTCTAGTCTGCAAAAATCAAGAACAAAAATCCAGAAAACAGAAATACACAAATCTCAAGATATGCAAGTCATATTCTGACAAAGTTTACAAATAAATTGGCTCCAGAAAATAACTTTTCTGAATGTTAAAATCAGAAGACAAGAGAGAATAAAAACACAACAAAGTTATAATCACTTATGTAAAAAGGATGGTTTGAGAAAGTAATTCTGGGCAGCTTACTTTGGCAAATATCATATGTCTACAAAATGGCTGATGAGTATGAGCATGTCCATGTGATTTAAGGGCAATTGAAGGCTACTGGTTACATTAGAAATATTAACTTTACAGCATTAAGGTCATAATGTTTTCTCCATCTCCTTCTACTCCCCCAACTCTGATACATTTAACACATCTCTCCAGATATCTGGTGGTTACTCTCTTTTTACGTTTTAATGGGTACACTTGCAAGGGGCAAGTCACTATGCCAAGTTTTTGTTGGGAAGGTTTTTATGGTGACTCAGCTAACACTGTGAGCATGCCTCAGTTCTGGTATATGGTGAGGCTACATGGACTTTAGTGGAGTCAGAGTTAAGTAGCTGGTGGTTTGACCTTATCTGTCAACAAGAGGCACATAAGGATCATAACCTCTTCGCTATTCTGGACCTTTAATAGACTTTCCCATTACTATATATTGGGAGCATGAGCAATTTTTGTTGTATATTATCATATTATAAATTACAGTTAAGCAGAATAGATTAGTATTAAGAGCAAAATTGCTCTAGTTTGACAATAATTTCCATGATATAAAGAGAAGTATGTATGAAACTTTCAGAAAGTCTATTCTCTGTGAGCAATTAAATTATTTATATGGTGTATAATTAATATGTTCGGTGATTTTGGTAAAGAGGCTTAGCTTTTAATCCTTCTCTAAAGATAAGAGATCACAGGAGTGAAATGCAAATTTGAGGTCTTATTTTATGTTTGTACAATAATATCAAGCACTTTTCACTGTGGATGAGTACTTAAAAAACCCAAGAAATCCAGCAATCCCCATAGGCTAATGATTACATTATCATTGCAAGCAAATTCCTCAGTATAATGCTGAAAAAAATTAGGCATAACAACAGTTCAGCACTGTCTGAATCCATGGTGTAGCAGATGAGAAGGTGTTGAAATACCTTAGTTTTCCATAGGTAATTTTGGTATCTAATAAGTGTGGTAACCAAATATTCTAAATCAATTTATGTAAGGAAAAATCTTCCCAGTTTCAGAGGCTGCAGAGGCTCCAAATACTGCTGAACTGCCATTTTCATTACACAAGGTTGGAGAGAGTGAGAAAGAGAGACAGAAAGACAGAGTCCAGAGTCTCTCATGGCCTGTGGCATTGCGCTCTGCATGCAAAGAAGCGATGTCATGACTGTGGTCTGCAAAGTTTGTGAAGCTAATGCCTATACACTCACATAAGGGATAAAAAAAGGCCAGTGCCTCAGCAAATCCTGAGAGCTGTGGGAGATGGGGGTCTGGCTGATTCATGCATTTCCACTGATACATTTACTCAAGTTTTAGAGTTGTGTGAAAATTTCAAACAATGTTATACATGCATTTTCCTGTGATGTACATGTATGTCCCTCTCTGTTGCTGAAGCTCAGTTAGCTTCATAAATTAGTTTGTAGAAATAGGCAAGCTTCTCAGAGAATTAACGAAATCTGATTTCTTACTGATTCACTTACTACATCCTTCTACTTTCTCTTAGCATAATAAAACAGCTCTCTGCCAAGCTCCCTATAACCATATTCCTTTCAACTATTTCTCTTGACAAGCACATCCTCTAAACCATACCTGCCTGCCCACCATCCCTTATGCAGGGAACCTGCTGACCACAAGTCAGGCTGGTGCTGAGAGGCTCCCTGCTAACTGCACAGTGCCGGGGGAGGAGGAGAGCAAACCAAATAATAACTATTGTCTTACCCTGACTAGAGGGTAAACGTGAGTTCCTACTGTTCCTGTTAGCTGCAGATTTTCACATAGGAGCTTAAGCTATGAGACCTCTGTATCTGTCAAATCTAGATGAGGTTGGACCATGGATGCAAAAGTTGTTTGGTAGGGATTGACAGACTACAGTGCAGATGGACATCCAGCCTGTGTAAACCTTACTTTCTTAGGAAATAATTCTTAAAATATCCTCAGGTTTTGACTGTCTTTAAAAACAAGCCTCTCATTCTCCCCATGAAAAGTCTGCTTTACTCTTACGCATAGGAAAGTCATAGGAAAAGTATCTCTTCTATGAAGTTTCCAAAGCTGTTCTCCAAACTCAAGAACTTTTGTTTGGATAACCCGAGGTTCTTTGGATAACCTCAGGTGATCACTGGAAATTCAGTGAATTTGAAGGTTGCCCATCTTTGAAATGTTTTCTATCTTTAATGAAAGTGGCCATTAACAACCTTTTTATAAAAAGTTTGAGTTAGTTAATAGTTTCTTTTTCTCATGATCATTTTAGTATGAGGAAGGCTGAGCAAGACACATTGTATATGTTTGGTAAATACAGATCCACAACTACAGTCCATGTTTGCCCCTTGATCTCTGTCATACACTAAGAACATATTACATGGCCTATTCTGTGTTACTGTGACAATGCTCAATATTATTCATTACGTTTTGTGTAAGTTTCTGTGCAAAAAAGCCAAGCATATTATCATTGAAGTCAAGTTCTGAATGACCCTGCTGAGTTTATATCCCACAAGTTAACATATCATTAATATGATCTGACTATTGCAACCCTCATTCAATGTATGAATTAGTCACTCAGTGGCTGTACGTTACGAAGATACAATGGGATAAAGCAAGAAGTTCAATAGCTGAAAGTCATGGGAGCAACCAAGATTCAGCAACATGTTAGAAGTTTACTCAGTTTGCATTAAGCTGTGCATTATTAATATTTCTAATATCTAAAAGATATATTTTCAATACTAAATATATCTATATAAAACAAAAGAATCACAATAGAAAAGCATAAAATTGTTGAGAACAATGAATGCATGAATTAGATGCATAGAGTTCACAGTAGCTAATATTCTCTAATCTGAAAATAAGCTATACCATATAGGAATTTTTACAAAATGTAGGTGAAAAGTTACTATACTTTGTCATTCTAGAGAACATACCTCCCCAAAGAGCTTGAATGATAAACAAAACCAAGCAGCTGTCCACATTTTGACAATATTTATCTGAAGGGGGTTGAAACTTATTTTAGTTTCATTTGAAAAGATTTTACATCCCCTGTGTTTGCTTTGAGGTTGAGTCTTGAACTTAAGAATACAAAGGAAACCTAAGCACTGGACTGGAAATTTCTATTCATTTCAGGCCAAAACACAGTGGATTTTATTCAGTCTTCTTGCTCATGCTCATTGAAATTATTGTTCAGGATCTCGCAAATGCCATAACTTTCTACAAAGCAAATCTCAGTTATTTGCTAAAAAGACTCTTGTTTAATGAGTAGCTGCATTAAACTAATTTTGGAGAATGACCCAACCATGCCATTTTCATTCATTGCTTCTGTCTTTACAAAAAAACCTATAATGGTACTCTGAAAAACTATTGTGAAATTAAAGCTTTTGCAATAATTCTAGAAATCAGAAAGAAAAAATTATAAATTCATTCTTGTAAACACTGTTACTGCTGGAGTACACTATGTCCTGTTTTAAACACAGTAAGATATCTTGTCACAGCAAATGAAATTTTATTTTCCCTATTCACATGTTGTGAATAACTCTACATCCTTCACGAATGCACAGCAGTATGTAGCTGCATATTTCTCTTGAATTTCTGCCCTGTGCAGACCAAAACCCATGACTTTGCTGGTACCTCTCTTTACCTCCCTGTTTCAGCAAGGCTGCCAGATTCGTAGTTCATTCCAAGTGCAAGAAAACAAGTATCTGCTGTTCGAGATGACAATGACTTCTGTCTGGTCCATTATCACATCATAAATTGTGTGTTCCTTAGGATGCCAGAAGAATGCCAGTCATTATGACAGCTGTTTTGCTTCCATTGCTTTAGACAACTGACTTAAGAAATAATTGTCTCTTATGTAAGAGTAGTTCTGGATAGTAAAGTTACACAGTGAAATTAATGTAAGTGGTTCTTTTTATCATAAATTTCACTCAAATCTCAACATTAAGAACCATTTAAAAAATTGACAGCCTGCAAACCAGGTGAATTGTGCTCGATAGTACATTTTCAAATATAGATTTCGCATAGGTTTGCCAATACACTAGACTTTATCCTTTTGATTTTCTTTACTTTCTTGCATCTAGTCTTTAGCACTACCTAATATCTAAAATACATTTGGTTGTACTTTAAAAAGACACCATGTTCTGTGTGCTTTTATGTAAAGAATCTCATGAGGACCACAGGAGTGAAGTGTTCACAGAGACCATATTGTCAGATGCCATCCTGTCCATTCCCTGGGCTGAGGTGCCATAACTACATTTATGCTATTTGTCCAAGACATATTTTAAAGCTTGTAATCTAAGAGATTTGATAAAGCACCTTGGTAACCTATTTCACTGGTTCACTAATCTTCTGATAAGAAAACTTTTTTCTGGATATCAAATATAAATTATTTTTGCTGAAAATGAAAAATGATGATAAATTAGTAAGTGCCTGACACAATCCCTAAAGATAGTGTTGCCTTATTCTATCATCAAAGTCATTATTGAAATGTTTACTAGAATAAAGGAAAAGACAGGCCTCTTTAGGGACCTCCACTTGAAATCCTACTGTACCAACGAACCAGTCATATCTACTCTAAGCTTATTATTATTTTTTCTTCTATTTATTTTTTCTTTTAGTTGTACACTTACAGGATGGTAATTTCATACAAATACATTTCCCATTAGTTGTTTAAAAACATTACTAATGGAAAAAAGGGCAGTTTTTATCACTTCTGCTTCTTCCTTCTTATCCAGTATGTTGTATATTGGTTACAGTGTCAAGAAGCAAGAGATTGGTTTGACATAATTAGTTCTTCATATATCTCAGCTTTTGTTATCACCTAATTATCCCTGAGGTACTTTGAAATCAATTGTTAAGAATCCATTCTTCCCACATAGCAAAGATTTTTAATTTTATTAAGCCAGTTTTACCAGATGTATATGTAAGACCACATCAGGGAATTGTATGGAAAATTTACACTGCATTACAGAACACAGCCTTTTGGAAATATATTGTCTCTTAAAATTTGCATTATGCAGAACTACATCATTGTGTACAAAGAACATTGATAAAAAAGGATAATTGTTGTGGCAGTTTAATGTGGTTTTTATTTTTATTTTTTTCTTTTTAGGACTCCTGTTAGTACATTTCCTTTTAACAGGTGTTAATGCACTAGGCTTTCAGCAGAACAAATTAGAGAGGAATTTTTGTTATTTTATGGGATTGCTGAAGACTTTTTTCTCATTTAAGAAATGACATATTTTAGTGAATTAAAATTATCATTGGTTTGTTACAAAACAATTTGCAACTGTGATGTCAAGCCAAAGGTTGGGTGAACACATGAAAATTGTATATGTGAAGTTTCCATCAAGGAGCTGTTCATCAAATCTAGAATTTTCTTCCTTTTATTTATGAGGACTCTAAGCCTAGCTTTCACTGGACTCTATCTGAATTTGCCATTGACTTCCCAGGTAGCAGGAGTGGGGCCTTAGTGTGTTAGGGTAGATGATTGAATTTCACAGACTATAGCTTCACATGCTTGAGGACCACTGTGCAATTTAAACCTCCTTTGTTTCCACTTTGAATTTATGTGAAATCTTTTGCAATTCTTACAGGAAACACGTTCCTCCCACAGCATTTTGGTTGTTTGTGAGTTATTTCAGGAAGGATGTCTTCACAATACCTGGTAGCACAATAAAGGCCACAAATAATGGTCAATGTTTCTTGAAATGTGTAGTATTTCGTTCTTGACGATCCTTTTTTTTTTTTTTTCTCTCTCTCTCCCTCGCTATGCATCTTAAAAAGAGCTTTTGCTTACTGCAGGAAAATAGTATAGTGTTCACCAAGTTCTATAACTCTTGTTATCTGCACACTTATTGATGTGCTTGTCTTCTGTTCAGGCTCAAGGACATTTTCTCACTGTCTTCAAATGTCTTTCTGGTGGATGATGACTTTGGCATTTTCCTATTCCATTTCTGGCAGGGTTTCAGTGTATGTTTTTGCAAGGATAAGTGATGTTTCAATGAAGTTAAATGAAAAGAAACACAAGTTAATGAATTGTTCAGCGCTGGCTTTCTGGTCATCCACTTAAGCATTAAGATGCAAACGTTGTCTGGAATATTACAGAAGAGCTGAACTAAAATGATGCAAACAACTCCAGTGGTTTGTCAGGTACAGCACTGAGTTATTTTTATCTTCTGTTTCTAATTTTGCAGCAGTTCTACATTTCCTATATGGTAAACTATATCATAAATACAAGACATAAAGAAGGTATAGAAATGAATTGGAATAACTTGTTACATTAAATTCTGTTGCCAAGTTACAATGATCTGTTAGATTAAATTCTATTGTCAAGTTAAAATGATTACCTGTGATCTTTCTTTGGTTGAATTAAATCTGAATTTTCACAGCCAATAGTATGTTCCACAAGTACACAATCTAACAATTTTCAAGTTTTTCTTGATTGTCTGTTGTCTGTCTGTAGTTTATTATTTGCAGCTTTTACAATAATTTATCTTGTACAAACCCAAACAAATCATGCCAACTCATGGTCTTTGTAGACCAGAAAGTTTTCACACTTATCCTTTGTCTTGTCTTTAGCTAGTAATTTAATTTCCTTGTTGTTGTGTATATACATACATATATACACAATCATAAACATATTTCAAACATTTATTTCAGTTTTCCAGTGATACGAAGATACTCATTTTGGGGTGTTTTTTTTTCAAGATGCTGATATGGTTTTCATCCCTAGAGTATATGATCTCTGTTTCTAAACACAGTATCAGTGAGATAAACATAGTTTCACAGTCTTAGTTTCTTTTTCCTGATCTGTGCTCAGTCCAAAATGGCCATTAGACACATTTCAAATTGCTGCTTATTTTCAACCCTGATGTTCTGCAGTATTGTTCATTTCATCAGGGTTGAAAACAAAAAAAAATCATTACAGTTTTTTATTTTTCTGATTACTTTTTTTGACTGAAAATTATCTGCTAACTCAAGATTTAGTTGGAAAAGATGACATAGAGAGCAGCAACTAGGAAAGATGGTCTCCTAGACTTGCTATTTGTGAACAGAGAAAGACTTGTGGGGGATGTGATGGTAGGTGGCTGTCTTGGCCACAGTGATCATGAAATGGTTGAGTTTAAAATTTTCAGTGTAATAAGAAAAAAAGGACAGCAGAGTTGCTACCCTGGACATCAGGAGAGCAAACTTTAAGCTATTCAAGGAGCTATTTATCAGAGTACCCTGGGAATCTGCTTTTGAGGGCTTAGGAGTCCATAAGTGCTGGTCAGTCTTTAAGAATCACCTTTGAAAAGCATAGAAGCAGGCAATTCCATTGTGTCATAAGACAAGCAAGTGGGGCAGAAGACCAGCATGGCTGAACAGGGAACTCCTCATGGAGCTCAAGAGGAAATAGAAACTGTATGATCTCTGGAAGCAAGGTCAGGCTTTGCAGGAAAAGTACAGAGCTGTGGTTCATTTGTGCAGGGAGAAGACACAAAAGGCGAAATCTCAATTATAGTTGAAATTGGCCAGTGTTGTTTCAGGTAACAAGAAGGGCTTTTTTAAGTATATTAATAGCAAGAGGAGGTCTAAAGAAAACATTGAACCAATACTTGTTGAAGATGGTCATCTGACTAATAGTGATGAAGAAAAAGCAGAAGCATTCAATTCTTATTTTGGCTCAGTCTTTAATAATGCTGATAGGGCTTGGGCTGCCTTGTCCACTGAGTCAGAGGACCACAAGTGTGGGAACAGTGACTTTCCATTTGTGGACATTGAAATTGTAAGGGACCCTCTGTATCAGCTGAATGTTCACAAGTCCATGGGGCCTGATGGCATTCATCTCACAGTTTTGAAGGAGCTAGCAGATGTTATGGCAGGACCCCTCTCCATCACCTACCAAAGGTCTTGGGAGTCTGAGGAGGTCCTTGCTGACTGTAAACTAGCCAATGTTATTCCAATCTGCAAAAAAGGATGTGAGGGAAGACCCAGGGAACTACAGACCTGTTAGTCTAACCTCACTTCCTGGAAAAATTATGGAGAAGCTTATACCGGGTACTATTGAAAGTCATTTAAAGAATAATGCAATCATCAGGCACAGTCAACAGGTGATCACAAAGGGAAAGCCCTGTTTAACTAGTTTGATATCCTTCTACAATAAGGTCACCCGCCTAGTGGATGAAGGGAAGGCGATGGATGTAGTTTTTCTGAATTTTAGTAAGGCTTTTTGATGCTGTCCCTCATAGCATCCTTTTAGACAAGTTGTCCAACTGTGGGATGAGCAGATTCACGGTGTGCTGGGTGAAGAAGTGGCTGAAGAGCAGAGCTCAAAGGGTTGTAGTGAATGGGGCTACATCTGGCTGGGGACCAGTCACCAGCAGTGTTTCTCAGGGTTCAATTATAGGGCCAGTTCTGTTCAATATATTTATAAATAATCTGGATGGAGTTGAACGCACCATTAGCACGTTTGCACTAGGAGGTGCTGTTGACTCTTTTGAGAGACAAGAGGCTTTGCAGAGGGATCAGATGTATTGGCGCATTGGGCAATCATTAATGGCATGAAATTTAACAAGTCCAAGTGCCAGAGTCTGCACCTGGGATGGAGTAATGCCAGGCACAACTATAAATTGGGAGAGGATTGGGTGGAGAGCAGCCCTGCAGAAAGGGATCTGGAGGTGCTGGTCAGCAGCAGGCTCAACAGGAGTCGGCAGTGTGCCCTGGCAGCCAAGAGGGCAAACTGCATCCTAGGGTGCTTCAAACACAGCAAAACCAGCCGCTCAGAAGTGGTGATTATCCTGCTGTATTCAGTGCTGGTGAGGATTCACCTTGAGTACTGTGTGCAGTGCTGGACCCCACAATTTAAGAAGGATGTGAAGGTCCTGGAATGCGACCAGAGCAGGGCAATAAAGCTGGTGGAAGGGCTGGAAGGCATGTCCTATGAGGAGTGCCTAAGGACTTTGGGCTTGTCTGCTTTGGAGAAAAGGAGGCTGAAGGGTGACCTCATGGCTCTCTACAGCTTCCTGAGGAAGTGGAGAGGGAGGTGCTGAGCTCTTCTCCCTGGTATCCAATGGTAGGACACTTGGAATGGTTCAAAGCTGCGTTGGGAGGTTTAGACTGGATGGACATTAGGAAGCATTTCTTTACAGAGAGAATGGTCAAACACTGGAACAGGCTTCCTAGAGAGGTGATCGATGCCCCAAGCCTGTCAGTGTTTAAGAGACATTTAGACAATGCCCTTAACAACATGCTTTAACTTTTGGTCAGCCCTGAATTGGTCAGGCAGTTGGACTAGATGATCATTGTAGGTCCCTTCCAAGTGAAATAGACTATTCTATTCTAATGACATTTTTCACTCACTCATGAAAATTCTAAGTTTCCATATTTCAATCAAAATTTTAGAATCTGGAAAATGTAGAGCAGCCTTTGTTTATTTAGGTTTTTACTCTTGCTAAAAATAATTTGGTTTTGAGTGACTTCTTAGTATTTTTACTCTTTATAATCTCATTTTGTCATTTTGATATTAACACTGTAGACTCCTTTCAAGGGTTCCTCTTAAGAAGAGATTTGGAACATCCAAATGATGCATCTGATTTTAGGCAAGCAGATCATTATCGCTTTCCTTTTGAAGCATGAGTGACAAAGAGTCAGCAGGCTGGATCATGTAATAGTCAACCCATCTATATTCAGACAAATCCTGTAGGTTTTCAAGCACCTTTGAAGGGGATATGGAAATCATTACATTGGGAAAGTGGTAGTTATTGCTGGTACTTTCACTCTGGATGTATGCTTTAATAGCAATTCTGTGCAACTTTTTTGATTGTTCAACTCCCTAGAGGAAAAGGCTGTTTACATTCCTTTCTCCAACAGGAAGATGGACAAATGGTAATGTGCTTTGCTGGTTTTAATCATAGCTACTGAAGTTTCATGGCTGTACACGTTGACTAAAACTACTAAACTAAAATTACATAAATTAAGGAAAATGGAAATTACTTTCTGCAGCAATTAAATCCAGAGCCAGAATATATCCAAGGTCAAGGCCTTGATAGAAATATGTATTGATATTTCACAATACAAACAATAACAGAAAAGTCGTAATATCCTGTTCTTTTAAAGTTCATGAGGAGGTTGGGTTCCATGAAAACACACTGTTGTGGGGTTTTTTTGTTTATTTATTTTTTATCAAGCATGTGCATAGCTAGGTAACTTTCAATTCTCGTGAGAGAAATACGACATTATGGCTTAGAAAGGGTTGGCACACAGGAAAATTGTTATTTGCTCAGTGGTTGGCAATGGCTGTGTTTAGTATTCATAATGATTTCAGCAGCACCCCAGTGTAGGTAATCCCAAGAGTGACCATTACATAAACGTGTCAAGGTAGCGATGTAAGATCTGGTCAGTCTATCTTAGAGACCTCTGTTAGATCTCTAATTGTAACTGTAACTTGGATATATCATATATACTGTATTTGTGTGTACAACAAATAATATCACAGATTGGATTTGTACTAATTTAACCACTGTATTTATGGACTGCATTGGTACATATGGCTTTCTTCATTCCTCTCTTTCTCATCCATTCCTAATATCAATACGGTTTGCTGCTGTCTCATGGTGCAAAGTGATTATACTGCAGTGAAGCTCCTGGATTTGATCTGTGATAGCTGTCTGCACATATCAGCATCATCTGTACATAATTGCTCCAATTATTGGCATTCTTTTTGAAAAGAAATGTGTTTTTATTTTCAAATGTGAGCTATTTTATGGAGCTATTTTAGCATAAGCAAAATTTCTTGCTTTAAAAAAAAAAATCAGGAAAATGTGTGAAATCTAGATAAAAGAAATTTAAAATATGGGATCATGCAAGCATTTAAATTTAAGTTAAATTAACCCAGACAGAGAGAGTCTGTATCAAAGACTGCATAAGGGAATGTCATTAATTTTCACATTTGTAAGAAGTTCTCCATTATTTTCCTTTTTTTAAAAGGATACGCTAATTTATCCAAATCTGAAGAGCCCTATCTAATGGGTTTAGTTCCATATGAAGAGTGTTTATGCCTTTGTTAATGTAAAAATTAAAACAAGGTAGCAGTTCTAAGGAGCTCCAGGGATGATGTGGTTAGGGAATACATGATCTTTCATCTCTAAAGCCATAATTTGCCCTGGATGCTAATCATCACCTGAAAGCCACCCTCTAACTTCATATCAGAACTGCAGCATTTGTTCAGGGCAACTAACCAGTAACAAAGTTGTTTATGCTTTTTCACATTAAACTACTTTTTTTTTTTTTTTTTTTTCCTGTTGCAGCCTATGGTTCTTCTCAAAGAGTCATTTTATGAGATTGGTCACTAGTGAAATGATAAATATTTGAATGATAACTTAAATTGAGCTATGATAACTCACTACAACACTTTTCTATCAAGATTAATGCTGGAAAAAGCTACAAAGATAAGATTATATGGATACAAGATTTAAGGGAAAAATACTTCATATGCATCATGGGGAAAGAGGAAATCTTCATCAGGGATTTGAAAAATGCATAGTTTGCCTTGTATCAGAAATCCCTGTGTTGTATCCATTTGTACCTCCTCACACTTTCCAGTATAGTTTGCCAGTTCAAGATATCATATATAGGCCTAAGCAGCCTCTACAATTCCTCCAGGTAAACACCCCTGAGTCCCGCTGCAGTGGGTGGTGACCAGAGCTAATACAGAAAATAAAGTTTGACGCCATATGAAGAGCCAAGACCCCAGGTAGTATTATAAAGAGCTCATCTAAATGTAATAAGGTCACTGTGATGGACAAATCACTCAGGTTAAAATATTAAGCTAACAATTTGAAGTCCATCTTCAAGCACCTCAAAAGTGTCATGAATTTCCTCCAGCCTGTGGTGTTTTCTTTCAGGATGAACAAAATGGAATATAAATACAACCTGGGGTTACTTTGGCTGCTTTGCTAGCGGAGTTTGCAGTCATGACTGACAGCAGCCTGGACCATGTTACTCTAGTCTCTTTGAGCTTGCAAGGATAATTCTTCCTGAGGCGGGATCTGGGGTGACAATGTCAGACCACAATCACTGCTGAGACCATTCATCCCTTAAGCAACAAACTCTTAAGTCAGGCCTAGTGGATAGTCTCCAGAAATGTGGATATGCTCCAGTGGATATGAGTTTCCTGTGAAGAGTGGATATGCTCAAGAAAATCTGGACAATTAGCAAGATTCAAAATGCCACATACTAAAAAAGAAAAGCCAGATTTAGCCAGGACATATATGTATCTCTCAAATCACTTCCCATTACCCCTCATGAGTCAGTACTGCCTTCAAGGTAATTTAACTCACTGTCTTGTCTTCCCTGTTGATAAAAAAATAATCTCTTCCTCTGAGACACCTAATGGATGATCCCCTGAAATACATGCCTAAATAATTATCTGTCTAGGAGATTCTTTTATACGGTGAGTCATCATTCACTGTCACTATAAAGGGCTTGTTCTAATTTTGAGACCCTCATTAGAATTAACATATCAAAGAGAGTATATGCCTCTGACAGCTAGTCCACCAGAATTGCAGCAGTAATTCTGAGAAGCAAGGAGAGAACAAAAACAAGTGTTCTGAAGCCACAAATCTAGAATATCCAAAATTTTCAGCACATAGAAAAGTCAGAGTTCAAGGCACAGAACATTTGAGTTCAACCCTCTTGGAGAAATTTTCTCTTACTAATTGTCTGCAAGCAGAAGAGAAAAATGTTATGAAAAGCAAAGATGCAAAATATTAAACTCCAGTGCAAACTTCAACAGAATGTAAGTTCCTATATATAAAAAGCAATAGTTTTTCTTTTTTGTTATTGTTGTGGAAGAGGAGGTAGGTTTGGGATTACAGGAGCTCTTACAGGATATGTTATTGGTTCCTATGCAGACTAGCATGGAAGAAAAAAGGTGGAATATAAGTTAATAAGAATGCTGAGTGATTTCCAGCTTCCACAGACAGCTGAAGTCATCTTCTCGTACTCTTTATTCTAACTGTCTCTGCATTGGATTTCTTTTAGAAGACACAAATGGAGCACCTGGTCCTAATGCCTCCCTGCTCCCTTTTTGCATTTAAGCGTTCTGTGTGACCTCCATACACACAGACACCAAAAATTACATTAAATGTTTAAATAAGTACAAGAACTTTAGGGAACTTCCCATGGATATTTAGTACTGCAGTGGATAACTGTCTCCTCTGTGTGATATTGCAGCTATTGATATAGCTCTTTGACTTTGCTCAAAGAAAGAAGCTCCTTTTTTAACTGTGTGATATTTGGGGCGTATCCATGTATTGCACAGCCTGTACCTGCTCCCAGCTCCATGCACAGCAGTTTCCTATCTGCTGCCTGAACAACAACTTCTCCCAGTTCCTGACATTTTCCTTCCCATCGAGAACCTGTTCTCTGCTGTGACCACAGGTACAGGAAAAGGTGGGCTCATCACTACTGTGTTGGGGCTCTAGAAATGTTTAGCGGTGGTACAGAGGGCGCCGGGGCCTGGGCACCCACGGGGAGCAAATGAACTGGCACTTTGCTCAGACATCTTGTCTATACCAAAGCCTGGAAAGATGCCCCGGTGGCTGCAGCTGTCAGCAGTGGAAAGGTCAGGGAGTGCAGGGAGGTGTCTGTTCTTGGTGGCTACCCCCATCCCAGTCCTCATCCCCATCCCTCCTAGTCCCTCTGCAATCCCCTGCCCTGGAACTCCCATTTCAGAAACCCACCCAGCCCATCAATCCCATCTTGTGGCAGCAGCCATCAGGGCCTCATCACCAGGCCCACCATGTTCAGCTTGGCCTCTCCCGCTGAGCTGCTTTTCCATAGACAGGCTGCCAGGCTCTGGGCTTCCTTCACACCCTGAAGGGCACAGGCTATACCATGAGTGACTCTGCATGAGGTGCCTTCCTCAAGAAAAGTCAATACGGAACACTTTACCCTGGCAGCAGTTGCTTGCAGCAATTATCATTCCTGCTATATAAACACTTTGTTGCATAAACATTCTTCCCTGCATGTTCCACGCAGAACTGCCCCTGCTGTGCCCAGCACTGCTGCAGCATGCTGACCCATGTGGAACATCTGCTCAGGAATCGCTGTGGGTCTCTGTATTCTGGCAAAACCAAACCCCTTTGCCTAGGGGTCATTATTTTTGTGTTGTGTTATGAATGAGATGTCTGCTCTACAGCGGCTGTTCTTCTGTGTCAATTGTCCCAAGTGTAGCAGACAAAACTTTATTATATTTTATACATATACACACATGTATATAATAAAGCACGTATATAATAAAGCATAATATCATAATATACACATATTATATAATAAAGCGGTCAATATTAGATACTTTTTAACAACATCCTATTTCTCCTTGTTGCAAAAATTAGGTTTACATGGAGATTATCAATTAGTGTGATCCATCAGAGAATGGGTTATTGCTTTAAAGAAGAATACAGTAAAGATGGCTGTAAGTTTGTCTTGTGTAGTATTTGGTTCAATGGGCGCATGATGCCACAAGGGTCCTTGAGTAATTTTATGATATTTCCTCTGCTGGGCTCCTTTTAGAGGCTTCCATAATATTTTATATTAAAAAATAACTACTAAAATATTTTTATTACAACCCAGTCTAATGTGACATCTAGCTATCTCTGATTGTTATTAAACTTTGCAAGTTGCCAGCTCCGCTGACAGGTTTGTGAAGTTTCAGCAACTTCTGAGTCAGCCTGTAACATTTATGGGTTTATGTAGGAATTGTGTCTGATCAACAGTGAATGTGAATGCACAGCTTTGGGCAAAATGTGGATATGTAAATATATCTGCATTAACATTGAAGAAAAATGTCCACTTCAGTCTCTTATAAGGTGAGTTTGATACAGCTGAAATATGCACCTATAAAAATTATGAGAAATTACTTTTTCTTTGAATAAATTAAGAAAGAAGATACACATTATTTTTCTGTGTTCTACAGCTGGATTCGTTTTCTCCTGTTATACTTCATCTGCACTCAGTCCTGTCTGGCACAGAAGTGACAAACAGAGTGCCATCTCGTGGATAAAGACGACCTGTACTTCTAATAAAACATGGACTTGGCTTTTCTCCACTGGTTTGAATGGAATCACTTACAGTGCACAAATATTACCCAGTATAGGAAGCTACATGAACAAGCATTTCGTGTTTTTTTGACACTCCTTCCCTTCTGATACACAGCAACAGCCCTACTGGGAGTGTACCAGAGTGCAGGTAGAACCCAAACATATACAACTCAGGTGCATATTACTTTGAATTATGCTGGTGGTAATATGTAGTAGATATTCACTTGGCTAGTTTATTAATAGAGAACAATTTCCCATAGTGGAAAATGTACCATTTTTATCATGGTATGTTAATTATAGTATTTTGGATGCCAGTAAAGATCAGTCACAACTTATATTTAGAGAGAGTGTCTGAATGATTAAGAACATTCCCGTAGCTTATGTTTTAGTCCAATTTTGGAATAGAGACAAATTCAGTAATGCTTGCCTATTAATAGCTGATAACAAATTTAAGGCATGAATATGTGCAATCTGTCCATAAATTAGTTTTAAAAAAGGGATGAATTGCCATACCATAACATTCAATATACTCTATCTGTAGAATCACAAACACACACATAGATTTCTCCGTTATGTCTGAACTTGGCCAGCTACAGTAAAAGGCTAAACTATAAACTGAAATATGATCCTCTGGTCAGAATTTGTCTGTGGTTGCACCATTATCAGTACTACATTGGTTCCATGTCAGATCACAGAATCATAGAATAGTTTGGGTTAGAAGTGACCTTTAAAGGTCATCTAATCCAACCCCTCTGCAATGAGCAGGGACATCTTCAACTAAATCAGGTTGCTCAGAGCCCTGTCCAACCTGACCTTGAATGTTTCCAGGGATGGAGCATCTACCACCTCCCTGGGCAAGCTGTTCCAGTGTCTCACCACCCTCATTGTAGAAAATGTCTTTCTTCTATCTAGTCTAATTCTTCACTCTTTTAGTTTAAAACCATTATGACTTGTCCTGTCACTACACTCCCTGATAAAAAGTTTGTCCCTATCTTTCTTATAAGCCCCCTTTAAATATGGAAAGACTGCAATAACATCTCCCTGGAGCCTTCTCTTCTCGAGGCTGAACAAGTCCAACTCTTTCATCCCTTCTTCATAGGAGAGGTGCTCCAGCCCTCTGATCATCTTTGTGGCCCTCCTCTGGACTTACTCCAATAGATCCATGTCTTTCTTGTACTGAGGACCTCAGAGCTGGATGCAGTACTCCAGGTGAGCTCTCACCAAAGCAGAGAAGAGGGGCAGAATCATCTCCCTCAAGCTGCTGGCAACCCTTCTGTTGATGCAGCACAGGAAACTGTTGGCTTTCTGGACTGCAAGCACACATTGCTGGCTCATGTTCAGCTTTTCACTCACCAGTACTCCCACATCCTTCTCCGCAGGGATGCTCTCAATCCCTTCATCCCTCAGCCTGCATTGATACCAGGTATTTCCCCAACCCATGTGCAGGACCTGCAATTGGCCTTCTTGAACATTATGAGGTTCATATGGGCCTGCTTCTCAAGCTTGTCCAGGTCCCTCTTGATGGCATCCCATCCCTCACGTGTGTCAACCACACCACTCAGCTTGGCGTCATCTGTAAATTTGCTGAGGGTGTGCTCAATCCCACTATGTCACTCATGAAGATACTAAACAATACTGGTCCCAATATGGACCCCTGAGGGACACCATTTGTCACCGATCTTCATCTAGACATTGAGCCATTGACCACTACCTTCTGGATGTGACCATCCAACCAATTCCTCATCCACCGAACAGTCCACCTGTCAAATCCATCTCTCCAATTTAGAGAGAAGGATGTTGTCAAAGGCCTTACAGAAGTCCAGGCAGATGACATATGTAGCTCTTCCTTTGTCCACTGATGTAGTCACTCCATCATAGAAGGCCACTAGGTTGGTCAGGCAAGATTGCCCCTGGTGAAGCCATGCTGACTGCCTCGAATCACCTTCTTGTCCTCCATGTGCCTTAGCGTAGTTTCCAGGAAGATCTATTCCATGATCTTACCAGGCACATAGGTGAAGCTGGCAGGTCGGTAGTTCCCAGAGTCCTCCTTTCTACCCTTTTTAAAAATGGGTGCAATGTTTCCCTTTTTCCAGTCACCAGGGACTTCACCTGACTGCCATGACTTTTCAGATATGATGGAGAGTGGCTTAGCAACTACATCAGCCAATTCCCTCAGGACTCTGGGACCACACCACATCTTGTTGGGTCCCATAGACTTATGTGTGTTCAGGTTCCTCAGATGGTCACAAATGCGATCTTCTTTTACAGTGAGAGGGACTTTGTTCCCCCAGTCCCCATCTTGCAGCCCATCCACTTGAGAGGTGTGGAATGAGAGGTTGCCAGTGAAGACTGAGGCAAAAAAGTTGTTCAGTACCTCAGCCTTCTCCTCGTCTGTTGTTACCAGTTTGCCAGTTGTGTTCATTGGGGGCATACACTTTCTTTGACCTTCCTTTTCTGGCTGACATATCTACAAAAGCCCTTCTTATTATTCTTTGCGTCCCTTGCCAAGTTCAGCTCCAGCTATGCCTTGGCCTTCCTTCCCCATCCCCACGCAACTGGGCAGCATCCCTATACTCCTCCCAGGATATCTGTCCCTGCTCCCACTGCCTGTGCATTTTCTACTTGCCCTTTAGTTTCACTAGCAGGTCTTGACTCATCCATGCTGGTCACTTGCCATCCTTTCCTGATTTCTTACACCTGGGGATCAAGAGCTCTTGCGCTCTATGGAAAGCATCTTGAAAGATCTGCCAGCTCTGTTCTGCTGCCTTGTCCCTGAAGGCAATTTCCAGGGGGTCCTATTGACTAACTCCTTGAGCAGCTGGAAGTTTGCTTTCCTAGAATTCAGGGTCCTGAATTTATTCGTTGCCTGACCCATATCCCTCAGGCCTGTGAACTCCACCAGTGCATGATCACTGCAGCCCAGGCTGTCTCCAATCTTGACATCACCTATTTGCTCACTTGTGTTCGTGACCAACAGGTCCAGTATTGCATTCCCTCTGCATCCTGGTTTCAGCTGAGATATATAGAGTTAATTTTCTTTCTAGTAGTGATATAGTGCTGTGTTCAAGATTTAGTATAAGAATAATGTTGATAACACACTGGTTTTAGCTGTTGCTGGGTAGTTGTTTTGTCTACACTAAGTCAAGGACCTTTCAGCTTCCCACCTCCTGCAGGTGCACAAGAAGCTGGGAAAACACAGCCAGGACAGCTGGCCCAAACAGGCCAAAGGGATATTCCCTACCATGTAACATCATGCTCATATATAACTGCGGAAGCTACCTGGGAGGCAGAATCGCTGCTTGGAAACAGACTGGGCATCAGGTTGCTTTTTTCTGCATGTGGTGAGCAATTGCATTTGTGCGTCACTTGTGTTGTTGTTGTTGTTGTTATTCTCTTCCTTTTTTATCCTATTAAACTGTCTTTACCTCAAACCATGAGGATTTCTTTTTCCATTCTCCTCCCCATCCCCTTGAGGACAGAGGAGTAAGTGAGCAGCTGCGTGGTGCTTAGTTACTGGCTGGGGTACTCCCATTATTGAAAATCCCTAAACTGTGGTGGTGAGACCAGCCACAGAGCCATGTATTAATAGACTGGGTCCATCTATTTCTTCTAATATCACTGCCTGCAACTGGAAGGATAGAGGAAAAAAGAACTTGTGCTTCAGATTCCCTCACCAACTGTCCCAAGGCACTGAAGTCTCTTTTGATTGCTCTTGGACTATGTGTTGTGGCTTCATTGCCACCCACATGGAAGAGCAATAATGGTTAACAGTCTGAGGGCCATAGCAGGCTGGGAAGTTTCCTAGTGATGTCCTTAACACAGACCCCAGGGAGGCAGCAGACTTCCCTAAGAGGAGGGTCTGTCTGACACATTGGACCCTCTGTTCCCCTCAGAAGGGAATCACCTACAATTATAACCCATCTTTTCTTTCTCATGGAAGTGGCCGTGGTACTGGGGATAGGCCTTTCTGACCTTGGCAATGCTTCTGGTGTAGATCGACTGTCATCCACTGACTGGCCTTCCACATCCAGAGCCTCAGACCTGTGTTACAGAGGCATCTCAAGGGTAAGCTGGGCAAGGAGGGGGTTCACCTGCTGCCCCAAGTGTGGACTTATCTTCATTCATTCCTTCCCAAAGGTACAAAACAAAGATCATCCAAAGGTACAAAAACAATCCAGATCAAGTGTATATATAAAGTTGTATGCATTTCTCTCAAATTACAGGGCATAATACGGAGCTTATGTTGGCTCTGAGATTTTACTCTGGGTTCCTTGCTGGCTGTGGGAAGACAGGCGACACCTGATCAGGCATAGAGCTAAAGTGGCACAGATGGTTAGTGCCTGAATGGTCAGCATGAGGTTTAGTCTAACAGAAATGTCCTGAACTAACTTGAGCCAGCAAAGGGAGCTAAATATTTTGCAAGGTGGGAACAGCACTTTGCATCCTGTGGCTGCAGTGTTTCTGATACAATACTTGACACTCTGAGGCTGTACTATCATACCATGGCCAAAGGAGCATCTTAATTTGTCATTTCACACACATCCTCTGGGAACTGGTTTAAGCATCATATTTTCCTGTTTCTCACTTCTGTCCCTTTGCATCAGTTGTGCTAATACAACAGTTTGGCCTTGTGTAGCAAAGTAGACTGGGGGAGTGATCCAGACTAAAAATTCTGATCACTCTGTGTGTGCTTCTGTGTGTGTGCGTACAGGTGTGTACATGCATGCATGTACAGCCTGGAGTAGGGAGGATAAGGAAATTGCTCCTTTTGAGGTCCACTGGCCCAGCTATGTCATCTAACTGCACTCTGAGATGCCAAACAGACCCAGTGAATTCATCTGGGCTTCTTTTGGCTTAAACTGTTGAGTGAAGGACAAACAGACTGACTTGTGAGAAATAAGGGCACTGTAGTTTAGCTCACTAAGTTTCAGGTTCCCACTGAAACGTTTAACAAATTTAACAAATGTTAACATATTAATCTCACTACAAAACAAATTGCAGTGTAAACAAAGCCTAACTTACTCAACTTATCTAGGTGCTTTGCTCCTAATTTAGAAGGATGTCAAGTGAAAACTGAAAAAGTACTGTGCAGCTCTGTTTTCTGCCTTTTCCATGATTTTATGCTGCAAAACATTCAGCTGATTCACTGAGGAATGAAACATTGCACACACCTACAGTCAGGACAGCTCTTCTCTTGGCTAGTGGAAAGGGCAGCCTTGCCAGCCTGCTCATGGGGACTGCTATCTTTACTCTTACAGGGAGTGTGGAATGATTTTTACGTTCTTCTATTCCACAGTAAAGACAAGGGCTTGGATGCAAGTGAACTTACAAAAACTAAAATCCTTGTGCCAGGTCTCAAAGCTCTTTCAAGGCCAAATGTCTAGCTCACAATAAGCACTGTGGGGCTGGGAGCTGTTTGGTTTAGGTATGTAGAAGCAGCCAGTTCCTGCTTAAAAACCGAGTTCAGCAAAGTCTATTTTCCCTGCTGTTCATGGCCAGCCCTGAGGAGCTGCTCTGTTTGTAACTGGCTTGATAGGTAGCCCTTCATCTACCTCCCCATGCCCACTCACCTTCCAGCTCTGGAGTCCAGGCCACACTGCCTTACCTCCACAGTTTCTAGTTCTGTCCCTGGAGTGGGCTGTTGTTTATTTGCCAGAAGGTCCCTGCAATTTAAAGTCGATTAGCTGCAGGGCCATCAGTCAGTGACAGAACCATGTTGTTCTCTGTCCCAGAGCCCAAATCTTGACTGAGGACACTCTGCAAGATCTGAGCAAATTGAAGATAAGTAGATTCTTATCATAATATCTGAGGGCTGTACACTTGAAAAATAGGCTGTGGGTAATTGTGTTCATGAATGAAACATTACAGATAGACCAAGTTGCAAATTGTAGCTTTTCTCCCTTCTTATTAATGGGGGAGTTTCTACTTCCACCATGTATGTTGCATTCTTTGAGATGATCATTCATTTGTTTTTCCTGAGAGCCAAATTTGGGTCAACATATACTCTTAAACACAGTGCTCTTCTAACAGTTCCATACAGCAGCACCAGGGAGCTGTTAAGCAGGTTTCTCGTGCCTCCAGACCTGTTAACCAGTGATTCTGTATAAGACACAATATTACCACCAAGTTCCTTGGTGGATTTCAGAAAGTGAGTTTACAAAACTGTAAGAAAGTTTGTGGGACCTCCTAGACATATGCTGTGTCTAGTCTCACTAATGCAGTTCTGTGAAAAGCAGTGAAGCAGACAAGATCTGTCAACAATTATTCATCAAATGCTTGATTTGTTAAATATTGCATATAGATGCCTGCTGAATAATAAGAAGCGAATTCTGGAACTTACTTCAGTGTAACTCAGACTTCCTCCCAATCAGATATTAATGTCTAAACAAGGCTTTAAGATAGATCTATGATGATCTCTGACTCATTTGGAGTTTGAGCCCAGTTGCCAATGAGTGTCGGCCTGTTGCTCAAGACCAGAGGAATGGCCCTCCAGGAAGTGTGGAGCATGTGCTGTTGTGAAAAGGCCTGGGTTCCCAAATAGGGGTGGCTGCAGAAAGCAGATTGAGTCACATAAAATATGACATCCGCATGTTTGCTCACTGAGTCAAACATTTTCAGTGACCCAAATGCACAACTTCACTTCCAGAGATTTTCCAGACCTCTAACTCCAGTTTCTCTGGAAGGCACTCGGCTAAAGACAATCAAACCTGGAGCAGATCTGAAGGCTTTTCCACTAGAAAGGATAGATATTTGCATTCACTTCAGCTGACTACCAGCACAATTCCTCCATTTCTTAGAGGTAACAGGATAAAGTACTTGAAGGTGACACACTTCCCCCAGCCCCTGGCAGTCTGGCATGTTCTGTTCCATTTTCCCAGGCAATGGAAAGGTCTTTACAAATAGCACAGCTTTATAGTAGTTGAATCTGTAGTCTGCAATAGCAATTTTCACTAAGACATTTTTGTTATTTCAAACTGGTTCTTATATATAGAGTTTCTCTTTTCTCCTCTTAAAAAACAACCAACCAAACAACCCCCCCAAAAAAACCCAAATAAACAAAACCACAAACAAAAGCAAAACACCAGGAAGACTTAATAGTGATTTAAAGTGGAGCTAGAAGGGGGATGGGAAATGGGTTCCTAATGTTAAGTACCCCCTGCCATCAGGAGGAGCTTAAGGCATAGTAAGGTACAATCCTGGATCATGAATCTGTGTTGAATGATTTTACACACCATTGGGGAGCAAACCCAGACCTCTGGAAGCAGAGACAGAGCTTTTGTTTTCTTAGATCTACGGGTGCAGATTGGGTTCGTTTCCCGTGGTGTTCAAGTGCCAGGCTAAGGGATTCAGTAGCAGATGCAAAACTGGAGCAGCTCTGCCTATACCAGGAGCAAAATGTTCTTCCTCTCCCCGCCACCTCCTACCCACCTGGATGCCTTGCACATGGACTATCTATCATGCACGTGCCAGTTCCGTACACTGGCAATGCGCATCTACTTGCTGTCTGCTCATTGCCTAATTCAGGACACAAGGACCAATTCAGGGCCACCCCTGTGTGGTGATAAGCAGATATCCACTGTGTTTTGCACACAAGTGCAACCCTTCAGGGCATTTTTCAGATTCCTATAATACTATTTCACAGGTACAAGGGCAGGCTAATTTCTGAATTACTTATCATTACTTATGTGAAAAACTTATCATTTTTAAGGAGTCATTAAGCCAACAGTAACTCACCGAAGAAATCACTGCTTGCCCTTTCTCAAAACCTGATTTTGCTACCACTATTGCAGTGAAAATAATTATTTCAAAGGATGCAAACCTATTCTTTATGTATATTAATATGGGCTTCCTTTGTGCATCCAAATAGATCTGTGGCAGCTTCACTGGGGCTCTGTAATTGTCTTTGATTAACCTAGACATAATGATAGGGAGCTGCAAGTTTGTACTGGAGATGAGAATTTTACTTAAATGGTCTTATCAGGTGCTAGACTGTATATCTGTATTTGCTGCTTCACTCTTCAGAAAAACAGGCTGGAGAGAATATGAGAGAGGTGTTGAAATAAAATCTAAGAAATGTAAGCTCAAAGTATTTCAGAGATGCAGTGAACCAGAATGTTCTTCAAACCACAGGCCATTCTCTCTCACTGCATGTGTGTTTTGATGGTTCTGATTTACAAATTGTTTGGAAAAAGAGAGGATTAAAGTCCCTGTTATTTGTCACTTGAAACCTTCAAAGTAGTTCACAAATAAAAATGATATGATTTTCTAGTCAGACAGACCAGCATAAAGGCAGACGTGTGCAGCCCTGTAGCAGGAATTGTGGCTTGAACAAAGCGTTGATAGTCAGGAATTTGAGAACTGAAATCCTTGATCAGATTATACCACCATATCCAATGTTTATTTATACAAATAAGGCAATTAAGGCAAGAAAACACATACCTAATTCTCATTAATTTTAATGAAATTACACACTTGAATAAGAGTTAAGCAACTAGAGACACTTGCAGATCAGTCTGTTCCAATGATCATTGCATTAAAAGGGTCCTTACTGATTTTAAAAAATAGGCTCAAGCTCTGTTCCTCAGTTTTTCCTTCTGACAAGCAGTGATAGGGAGTTAAAACCAGAGAACTGTGATGATTCATAAAATGTGTTACAAAGAACATTATCAACTGAGATGAATGTTACATCACGTGTAATATTTCTTGTGAGAACAAGTGGAAATGTTTTCTAAATTTTAAATTTCAGCTATGAACTTTGGCAAATTTTCAAATGTTAACAATTTTGGGGGGATTCCATGCAAAACTGTCTATGCATTTTCTGAATTTGATTTGCTTTCTTAATTCTTTTCAGATGCAGAAAGCTTTTAGAATCCATAAAGCCAGCAAAAAGTTCAATTTTCCATTCATACATGGCAGCTCGGTTCTGCTTTGGTCTGGAGAAAGGATCTGAGAACCTCATCTATAATGTTCTTTATCAAAGAACAGCCTAGTGATGCCACCACAATGTAATAGTCCCAGGATAAATGTTTTGGGGTAGGTTTTCTTACTCCGTTCTCCTGTACTTCATATCTGACATTTCTACCTTAGGATTATCAGTTCTGCTTAGCATTAAGTACTGCTGAAAATTAGTTTTGCAAAAATAACATTTCTTTTAAATATACCTACTTTAATTAAAAAATAAGTCATCAGGGAAATACAACAAAATGATTAAATGTTGGGTAGGTATTTTTCATATGATAGAGATGTCAATTCATGAAAAAAATCCAAAGCTGACAGAAGCTGACAGAACAAAGGCCGCAAAATTCAGCTGTTTGTTAGCCTCTATGATGCATTTGGGGAATATTGATTCTCAACTCTGACTACAATAATAACACTGGTTTGGGTAGGTTCAAAAATGTCCACATTCTAACAGCTATTCAGTAAATCTCTAGAACTGAAATAGTCTTCTTCCGTGACTCAGAAAACAAACACATGAACGAAAACATAAATAGAAGAAAAGATGTTAATGAGATATGGCCTCAAGGCCTGTACTAAGCAGAACAGTAATGCGAGTAACTACTTCCAAAAACTGGATAATAAATAGTCTGACTAAGCTTTATTTCATTGTTTGGTAGGCTGGCTCCTAAATTGCACTGTTTAGTGCCCAACCATATTTGAGTGCAGGAAGAGAAATGCTATTAAATGCTGGTAAGCAGCTCCAAAAAAATGAGATGCTAAGTTGAAGCCTGAAGGACAGCTTCACTCCCACTGACCTCAGCTGAAGCTTGGACCATTGTATGCATGTACCCATACTGACCTGCCACCTATACACCAATTTTAAAGGGCCAAAGGGATACAGATAAAGACCTTTTCAGCTTCTATTATATTTCATTGTGCACCTGTCAAAACTAACAAGCTACAACCTGAGGAGAGAAACAATACTTGAATAGCATTTCATGATGTTAGTTAACTGGTTTTCATACTTAAGAGTCATTACACCATGGAAACTTTTACTAAAATAGGAAAGCATCAGAAACCCTTATTTTAAATAAAACTGAGTCTGGCTTCATTGGTATCAGTGAAAGATGCATTACACCTTGACTTTGTCCAAAAATTACTTTGATGACCTTAATGAAAACCACAGGGTTATTAACAGGAATGCTGTCAACGAAATATAATTATAGCCACTGCAACCCCAATGAAAGTTTCCTTCAATAAATACAATAATGACAGTGATCTTACAGATAGAGGAAACAGCACAAAATAGTGTAAGAAAAAGGCATGAAGTCAATACAGGGTGCTTTCAGAACAAACTGAAAAGGGGAAAAAAAAGATGTCTTACATCCCTTGGCATCTGTAAACATCAAGAAGACATCACATTTGGGCTAATCTCAAGGCAAAGCAGCCATATAAAGTAAATCTACAGGCTTTCTAAAGTAAATCTACAGGCTTCTTGGCCTTCTAAAGCATGGAAGATAATAGAAAGTAATCCTCTTTCTTTTTTATTAAAAAAAAATTACTTTAAAGTAGGGTGGACATTTTTTTTTTCTCTCACTTTGTAGGATCTATTTTAAATGACCTATTTAAATGTTCTTCAGTTATGGTGCTTTTGTATATTTTTCCATGCAGAGTGAACAGAAAGGGAATCCCTTGAAGTTATGGTATTTTAACCAAGCAAAGAACTTTTTTTTTTCTTGCTTTCTGAATTCTTTGTACAAGGTGTCTTAACATAGATAAGACAGGTTCATTACCATTGTCATAATTGTCAGCTTCTGTCAGTTCCATTAGTGGATAAAGGTCTCTATGAATATTACTCATGCACTCCTAGCGAGCCTCCCAAACTCTATACAAGCTTCCTAAAACTGTCCCCTCTGCTGCTCTTTCCAGTCACTCAAGTCTGTTCTTCGCTTATTTAAACGTGATCCCTGCTAGAGTCTCCTTATCACAATACGTCAGTTTTTTCTTCATCTTCCTGCAATGCTTCTTATTTGCTCTATTTTATGTGAATATATGAATATCTTTATTGATATATGAATCACTTAGCTAATAAAGTAAATTTCCCCTTATGTTGAAAGCATGCTGGCTTCAGATTTGTCTGGCAGGTTATAACTTCACATCTTGGAGAAGACCTGAAATGTCTTGTATGTCAGAAGAGTATTCAGGTCAAAGATCTTGACATTAAGTAGAGACAATGTTTTTTATTTCTTTGGTTATACTGAATGAGTCTACAAGCATATCTTCCTCTTGGCATAAGAGGATTCCAATAAGGCTAGAAGTGTCCTTTAGATGACAATGTGTCCATCATTCAGGCATCGGTTTAGACTTTTCACATAAATCTGCCTTTGATTCTTTCATTATTTAGTAAATATGCATAAATGTTCCTTCTGAAAATGAGATTTCATAGACATGTGGGAAGATATCTTTCCTTTTTAGATGTTAAAAGGCCCAAGTGCGAGAAAATCCAGACCTAGTCCTAGTGGAGCAAAGGAACTCTATAGAAGTTTACTTTTCTCCTTTACTTTTCTATATAAACTTCAATTAAAATTGAATTTACATGACTGTGAAGCTACAAAAGACATTGTCAAACATTTAACATATGCTGTTGCTGTGTCTTTAGTCCTGCTCATCCTTGCCTCATACCTCACCCCATCTCTCTCTCACCCTGTAAGTGGCTGGCTACTCCCACCACTGATCATACACCGGCTTTGACACATGCTGGAGCTCTTTATAAGCCAATTCAGTTCACTAATTTGGTGGAAAATTAACCTAACCAAGAGAAGGAAAAAGACATTATTTTGAGGTTAGTGAGTTGGCTCAAGGAGGGTCCAATAAGTGCCAGAGACAGCACAAGGGAAGAGTATGACAAGACCCTTTGGCTGGTAGCAGGGACACGATAAGGGGAAACAGGGAGGACAGACAGTCCTTCCCTCTTTCATGAAACCACCCCATAAACACAAAAATGAGAACTTGGCCCTTCTTACTAAGGTACCTACATCTCTGTCATTGTTTTCTAAGCACCCATCTCAGTTTTATCTGTAGATGCCAGGCATGTCATGTTCTTAGAAGCTGGGACACACTTAGGAGTGCCGTGACCACCAGAGTTGTGTCACATTGTCAGAATTCTCTTTGTTTTGATATACTTTGTAAACTGTGGGAAGTTAAAAAAAAAAAAAAAAAAAGATCATTTGAAAGACTTCACTGCCCTGAATAATTATTTTACCCATCTTAAAGCCTAACTTTCAATTTTTAAAGATATTTCTGGTTTTTTTTTCCATCTTCCTTTTGATGGTTCAGGTCCCATTCCTTGGTGCATCCATCCAGTAGAGAATGCAGCAGAGCTGCCTCTACATATTGCTGTGCTTAAGATTTCATTTTACCTGCTTTTGGAACAGTCTGGATTGGCTGCTCAGGCCTTGGAGATAATTCTGTGAGGCAGCCAGCTAATGAGAGGACTTAGGCAGGACTGAAATTCTTAAAGAGGATAAGACATCCATCTCAACCACAATCTCTTTCCTGATCATTTTGATATGTTGTCAAAATGTTTGTTGTTAAAAGCAAACATCTCTTTTTTGGTTACTGGTTCAGCATCCCTTCCCTGAAGCCATTTTTAATCAGATCAGCACTGGTGTTTAATCATGAGGTTAAAAAAAAGTCACCACTCAGTTACTGAAGTAGTTGTAGTTTCTCTTTTTGAAAGACCATCTTCCTACATTCCTTCGCAGTAGTCTAGAAGCAATAGGAAAGATAGTGTAGACCTGCTTTTTAAAAAACAATAATAAAATTCTGTTAGCTCATGAGCCTATGGAGGCCTTAATTGAAATGAATAGAAAATGTAAAAGTAGAGGAAATTAGGGCAGCTGTAAAAGAAACACCAGAAGCAAAAGCACATTAAAGTAGAGCAATTAACAAACCCATGCAATATCTTAATTTTGCTTCAGATATTTCCCCCTCAGTGTAACTCGTTCCATAAATCAAGCAACAAGTCTAAACCATGTAGTTTTCTTCTGTAGATGCCTATTCAGTCTACCACAGTGATCTTTCAGCTGATGAGCAAAGGAACTGCAGTAGTTGGGAAGTGACTCTCCCAGCATGCCGAGAGACAGAAGTAGTTGGCAGTTGCTCTGTGCTCATTCCTTGCTCCACATTGTCACAGCTTGAAGCTCTTCGTCCAAAAGCCAGCACCAGCTTAAACTTCAGCAAAAATAGAGTATTTGTTTTTCATTCCAAAGATTGAATGACAGTTATTTTATTCTCTTTTATCATACTTTGTTGTAAGCTTGATTCTTGAACTTTCTAAGAAATACAGTAAGAGACTTTTCTGCTTGCAGATAGCTTAATGAGGGGATTATACCATCGACCTTTAGACATGTGAGAAGCCCCATTTAAGTCTGTGGAATTCCAGAGGGTGATAAGAAATAGTCTCAGGTGTGAGAAAAACATGGAGGAGTGAGAACTTAAATTAGAATATTCTAAATTCACATTCTGTTAATGTAAAGTGACCTCAACCCACCCCGTCCTGACTAGAAGCCTACGTATGGTATTCATAGCATAAAAGATTTCCGCTGCCGCACTGTTGAAGACAAAGTTATTAGGAGTAAACAAAGAAACAAGCCTCGTAACACAACACATTTTTCCCCGTTCTTAGAGTACCTCTTTCCTTCCTGTCCTCCATCATTTCCAACCACAGTCAAATTTCTTTAAATTTTCTCTGCAGTACATGGGCATAGTTCTTTTATTTATTTAATAGGCCATTCACTCAGGGAGGATGAAGTGTTATGTCATGATTTGGAGTATTCAATAATGTCAGAGTTTTCTAGCATGGAATCCTTATTCTAAATATATTTCTCTTCTTGATAAATCAGTTTAGTGAACAGTGTCCACAAGAAGCTTGGATAGGACAACAGGAGCTGCTTCCAAGTCTTGCTTTTAACTTTATTTCAACCTTATGGAAAAATATCCCAGGTAAGTTCTTCATCCATTATTTTTCATTAGTTCCTTGGTCTTCTGATTTCATACTTTTCATTGTCTCAAGGGGCAGGAGGATAGACTAAGCTTGGCTTTAGCCTCTGATAGCGAGCTGGAGGGTGATCAGCCCCTGGGTAAATGAACACAGAGAAAGAAAATAAGTAAAGCACTGGACATCTTGCAATTTAGTGACATTAAATGCCTACCCACTCTGCCCTGACAGTAAAATCTGGCAAGAGTAGTGTTTTGGAGCTGGACATCCCCACAGGCTGAGTTTACAAAGAGAATTAGTCAGAAGACCTGCTACCAGCAGCATGCCTACTTTATCGAATGTTCAAGACAACTACTCATTGCAAATGAATAGGAAAAGATGGAATGAAAAGTCCCTGCCAATCCCTGTGGAAGGGATGCATGCATCTCAGTGTTTTCTCACGTGATCCTTTCCTGGAGCAGGTGATGGGTTACTTGTTGCACATTGAAGAGGGCTCCTGGATAAAATGGAGTAAGTTAGGTGGAAATAATATGGAGCCAAGCAGAGACATATATCTGACAGCATTTCTTCCACTTTATTTAGCACAGTACTCTTTGACAGTAGTTCTGTCTTCAGTGTATTGCAGACTTGCATTATTTCACACTGTTCCTTTAAAAGGATGCACATGTGGGGACTCACTCTAGTACATACAGAGTCTTCAAGGATGCTCTCCCTCTTCTGACTGACAGTCTGGCAAAATACATAAAAGACACAGACAATGGGTGGAGTTACTGCCTTTTTTTTCTCCTCAAAAGGCTATGTCCTATCAGCTGAAGCCCTATTATAAGACAGTGCTGCACAGTCACTGTTATGTTCTGCTGTGTTGGATGTTGTTTGCTGAGTATGGCAGTTGTTACTGATTTATCTGGAAGCAGAAACATGTTGTAGACTTGTTAAACAGAAATTGTTTAACCGTGGAAGCTCCGGAAACAGACAGAGCCCACACAAACCTTTGCTTTCCTATTCAAAGAATTGTTAACCAGCTTTCCAAGTGTGCAAACAAAACAGTTTCTTCTCTACCTGGGCCCTGTGTGAAAGGCCACAACGTTAACTTTTGGGCTATTTTTACCACTATTTTGGAAAAGGAAGAAGTAACATGTAGGGCTTACATAATAATTATAAAATAGAGCCTGATCCAAAAGGGTTTCCCATTAATTTCTGGAGACTTTTTATATGAGTTTCTACTCCTGGCATGACCTTTTCAAACAGGACAACCCAGATAGATACATTTGTGTGCACACTGCTTCTCTCCCAGGTGTGTTTTTGGCAGCTGGGTACACAAGGCTTCCTCACAGCTGGCCAGTACAGATGCCAGCACATGAACAAGGAAAGCACGCTCCCACGCTGGTCACAGCAATTGCAATTTCTTGTCTTGGTCTTCAGATTTCAAGAGCCATGGGTGTGCGCGTCATCAGTATATCCAGTCAGTTCAAACTACTGGGGACTAACCCTTATTTCATTTTTAGGATGCCAACAGACAAACTGAAGAGAGAGCAGAGAAGTGCAACTCAGTGCCTGTGGAAAAGCATTTAGGATGCCCATGCATCCATAGGTAGCATAAAGATAAGACGTTGGCAACTGTATGAAAGACACCTCCTCCCCACGACTTACGTGTACACATGCAGTCTGAGTTCAGATACTCTATCTTAAATTGTACAGGAATGAGTAGGATGTTCAGCTCCTGTTTCCTATCGGTTCACTTCTCACTCAGAAAATTACTGTGGATGTAAAAACAAAGCAACTTACTGCGCAGAGCTCCCCTTGACTTCAGCTGAAGTCCTATTTGCATGTGTGCCAAACAGCTTGAGGAAAATGCTCTCCAAGGTTTTGTGCTATGAGCAGTAGATTCAGCATCTCGACTGGCTGCTGCATTTTGATGATTGTGTTACAAGAAGGTTTTCCTCCTGGCAGACATTGAACACACATAAAGCACACTTTCAGTCTCAAGTTCCTGCATCAGCCCAGAAGTAAATTGGGACAGGTAGGTGATCAAGCATGTCTGTGTGTTTAGAAGAAAAGTGTTTAGAAGCTCTCACAAAAATGTGAAAGAAAACAAAATATAAATAGGATTCTGTAATTTCTGAGCAGATTGCACAATGGATTTCAGTAGCCAAGAATAAAAATCACCTTTCTCTCCCAAGAACTTCTACTTAGATATGGTAATGACATTGTTGATAAGCTAATTGTACCATTAGTGAATACCACCCTGTGTGTGTCTCCTTGGGTGGGAACTAGTATATCTCACATTTCTACTTTTTCCTCAGATAATTCTCTTTGCAGAAAATCATGTTACTAATCTAGCTGCTTGTTAGCTTTTGCTCTCCTTTTGCTAAACTGAAGAAGGAAAAATACCTGCTCCTGTGGCAAACAACAGAGAGAGAAAAAAATTCAAAGGAGATGAATGAGGTTCCATCACAGTAAGAAATTTAAGAAAAGGCTAGAGATGACAATAGCGGGCATGGTGTGTAGCCTGAAGTAATCTTGTAAACTTCAGGGAACCAGACCAGATAATCCAACTTGCCCTTTCTGTCTCTGCTGTCTTCCAATTACTATCTACCATCAAGCTACACAGAAAATTTCTACTGATGGTGACATAACTTCTAGCCAGATCTTAAAGAAAGGGGTACAACGAAGTGATTCTAGGATATAACCCCTTAAAGTGATTTATTCCTTAAGCATGTCATCGTCTTGGATCAGAGTTTTGTCCTTAAACTTGTGCTTATGTTATATTTTAAAATTATCCTCAGCTTGCTTTGGTTTGTTGTCCTGACATATAAGCTTAAATCTTAGAGAGTTTGACATGTTGTAGGTTTGGACCAGTAGCTTAGAAAGCACTTCTTAAATAAGATTTGGAGGGGGAGTTATTTTTTTGTGACTGTAAATTAGAAATAAATATAAAAATACGACATACTAAAACCCTAATAATGAAATTGTGTTGCATAATTAAGTTTCCTTCTTAGATAAGTTCTACAACACCAGAAACATATGTCATTGTTAATAGCCACTTATAATAAAAACATCAAGAATTATTTAGTTATAGTGCAATTTCAGTTCTCTTAAATATTTATTCATTTCATGGTTTACTTGGTTAAAATATGATTTTTTATTATGCTCCTTTTTTGATTTGGTCTCTAAGCAGTTGTTTGAATGGTGGTGGGAGTAGTGATCTGTCTTTGATACTGTCTAGATGCTCTTTCACCTACTAAATAAGCAAGAAATTAGTTTAACATCCAGCTTAATGTAACTGGTTAAACGAAACTGGCACCTTCATCTTTACACCTGCATGTCTGTGCCTGTTGGTAAAATAGACTTATAAACCAGATATTGTCCTAAATTAATTTTATTCTAGACCTTTGCTCGCTATTCCATAAGTTTATTTAAATACAGGTTGAAAAATTCAGCTTAGACTATATGCAAATCTTTCTAAATTGGGCCCTTTTATGTGACTTTGTTAACGGTTCAATAATTAAGAGAGTTTACATTTTAAAGACTTTGGGTTTTAATTGGCTGAATATTAATCACAAATCACTTTCAGTTGTTATGATATGCAAATTATTGATGTCTCACTGCATTTGTTTTCAGGTATCAGTCTATCCGCATAATGCAAAATAACATTCTGCAATTATTTCAATTAGATGCAGTCAGCCTTTAGAGCAAGCTATTTATTTCCTTTCTGTAAATGAAGAAAGCAGTTTCTGTTTTCCATTCCTTGATGTTTACTGCCCAGAACTAGCACTCACAACTGGTATGTGTGCAATACATAAGCAGTTTTCTAACTGAATTATATTAGCATTCACAGTAAAGGACAAGCAGTTGAACTCCCCTTGCAAGATTTCATTTGGTTAACTGACTCTTGTGTCTTTGAAAGAGATGTCACCTTGTTTGGGGGTATTCATTACCGTTTTAAAGTCTATTATGAAAGGTGGAGTAAATTGGAGTTCTTAATTAGCAGAACCTGTTTTGCACAAGTGCAACATTAGAGGATTTTTTTCATCAGACTGCAGCTGTTACCTAAGCAGAGGATGAATTTCATCTAACCACAAAGAATGAGATACACAAATAGCTGAGTTGTCTTAAGAACGGGTCGAGTACGTCTCCTCAGAGCGATTTTGTTCCATAATTGAAATTCACATTAAATGCAGCAAATGTTACCATCCTGCCCACTCAGTTTCCACCTCTACTTTTGTTTCAAGTGTGGGGAGGGGGGATCGTCAGAAAAGATGGGGGGGGGGGAGACTCCTTTCTTTTCTTCCCTTTTCTTCCCCCGTTCCGCTCTTACCAGCCGCGGTGCTAAGCGGCGCGCACCCAGGCGCTGTGCGGGCGGGCGGGCGGGCGAGCGGCGGCAGGATGGCCCCGTCCCCGCGGTGCCCCGGGCTGCACTTGTAGCTGCTGCGCGCCGCCCATGGCAGCCCCGCGGCGCCCGGCGCGGCACCGGGGCCCAGCCGTTCTCGCTGCCCCGGGGGGCGCCTCCCGCCCCGCCGCACCCGCTTGAGCTCCGCGGGGGCGCAGCCCCGCATCTCTCCGGGAAAGGTAACGGCGGCGCGGCGCGCCTCCAGGCGTGCGGGAGAGGCTTTCGCGGTTGCGATGCGTTGGGATGTCTCCCCCGGAGCGGCGTCTCCTTCCCCTCCAAAGCAGCGCTTGGTGCGTGCGTGCATATGTGTGTGCGTGTGGCGAAGGGGAGGGGGCTCTTTCTGGGTGCAAGGGGTGGGCGAGAGCAGTGCGATGGGAGCGGGTGCCCGTGTGCAGAGGGATCCTCTCCCCGCGTGTGTGCGGGGGACCGCGGAGTCGGGGCAGGGCTCAGCCAGACGCTTGCTGCATGCGGCGGCGCCCGCCGGCGTACTGCAGCGCCGGCTTTCGCCTTGCTCCGCGCCTCGGCGGCCAGCGCGGCCAGGGGTGCTCGCCCGGGCGGGCGCCCGGCTGCCCCCGCCGCTCGGTGCGGGCGCGGAGCTGCCGGAGGGGAGACCTCGAGGGGAGAGCGGTGGAGCGCAGCGGAGTGGGGCTGCGGCGACCACGGCCGCCGAGGTAGGGAAGGTACCGGGCTCGCCGCGGAGCGCCGCCGGGACTATCGCCGGGGGTGGCCGGCCGCCCCGCCGGGCGTGTGAGTGCGGGCGGGGAGGGGGGACGTGGCGGGTCTGCGTTTACATTGGCCTGTTAATTTATTTTAATTATTCCGAAGGCTTTGTTTTCATTGCTATAACAATTACTGCTGTTATTTTAAAGGGGGGGGGGGACGGACGGGACACACGGGGGACGAGGCGACAGTGGCTTCCTGCCGGAGCCTCTCTGCCATCGCGCTCGCCTCTCCCCGCCAGCCGGCCGCCTCCCGGAGCCCCGGGCCAGCGGCACCCGGCACAGCGCTGCCTGCTGTCGTCTTTTCCGGGGGAGCGGGCGAGCGGAGGGACTGGGGCAGGGCGGCCGGGATAAGCCGGTGGAGGTGTGGAGAAACCGCGGAGCGTGGGGGGGCAGGATCTGTGCAGTGGGGCCGGGGGAAGGGGGTGTGTGAATGTGCTGCGGGCTGGACTTTGCACAGGTGCCGAAGGAGGGGAGCATTTGGCGGCGGGGACTACGGTTGTGCCTTGTTGCAAAGGAAGGGTGGAAGGGATGCTGGGCTGCATCGCCGCGCTGTGCCCGTTCTCAGCCGGCATGTGCGTGCGGTGTGTGTGCTCCCGTGTCCCTCCTGCCTTTCCCCGCCGGGAGGCAGAGGGCGACGGGGCGCCCGCGACAGAGGGAAGCCGGCACCAGCCGAGCCGGTTGCGGCAAAAAATTGCGGTAGTGCCTGCATTCCTGGCCGGGCTCGCCGACCCGCCGCCAGCCCCGCGCAGCGCCCGCAGTGTGCCCGCTCGGCACCGGCCGCGGCCCCGGGGCTGAGGAAGAAGAGGGGACTCGAGTGTGGGCGAGGCAGGGATACGGGGGGACGACGTCTGGAGGAGAGGGAGATGGAGCCGTGGGGGCGCGGGGGCTTCGGGCTGCCCCTGTGGGCTCGCTCGCTGCGACCAGGGTCAGGAGCCTGCGGGGATGAGCAGCAACTGCTCCGCTCGCTTTTCTCCCCCTGGTCCCTCTCCGCGGCCTCCTTGACCCTTTCATCCATCCCTTCCTCTCTTCCTTCCTTGTCTCCTCTCAGCTTTCCCTCCCCCCCTTGTCCTTCTGTCCTCCCTTCCTTCTTCCCTCCTCTGCCCTCCCTTCCAGGTCCCCCAGCGCATCCTCCCCTCCTTGCGGCTCCCTCCAGCCAGATTCTCCTCCCTCCAGCTGGCTCCTGCTTTCTCCACTTCCATCCTGGGTCCCTCTTGCCAACTCGGTGGCTTACCACAGCAGGAAATGAAAGGGACAAGATAGGAAATGGGGGGAATGGGAAAGGTGGGGGGAGCAATGTATTGATTATTGACTGATGTGTTTAACAACAATAACAAAAAAAGCTACCTTCTAACTCAGAGGAAATGCTGTGACTCCAGTTCTGTTGCATAAAAAATGGCAGCTCAGCTGGCCTGACTATATGTGAAGGGTTCTTGAAAGCCACCTCTGTATCAGTGCAGGGATAAGGGAAAATTACATAATGTTTTTAAAAAAAAAAAAAAAAAAAAAAAAAAAAAAAAGTTGTTCTCAGATTTCAGTAGTGTGAGGCTGGTGAATTGTGACTTTGTTTTGCCCTGAAAGTCAGGGTATTGTTGTTATTCCTGGGGATGGGGTTGTATGCCTGTGCATGCTTCTTCCAAATCTGTGTATTTCCATTGGTCACACAGTGCTGATCATCTTGTTTTGTGGATAGTTCATTGTATTTCTCCAATCACTTTCCCACTTATTTATTTAAACTAGGTGTAATAAGTGACAGAAAGAATGTGTGTGTATGCTTATGTATCCCTTGAGTGAATCTCACTGTTATCGTAGTGATGATCTGTATGTGTTCATGCTATAAATACATATATTGAGTATTGACATTGCTTTTTGTGTCTGCATCTTCATCCTTTCTATATTGTGCTATCCAAACCCAGATGTTTGGGCATGCATAACATCAGCATTTGTGTTTAATATCTCTGAAATTCACAGCAACATATGAGCAGTGCAGGACTGAGGAGACTAAATATGCATAAAATTGGAATCTCCTTTGGTTATTTTACTTTGTTAGTTATGCATGTTTGGCACATACAAGAAAGAGAAATATATCTGACAGATCTCAGAGTTATTTGTGTTTTGTCCACAGAGATTTACATTCTGTATTTGAAATCATTCTAGCTCCTGTGTATTTGTTTGGTTGTTAAAATCATTCATGTTATTTTAAATTCAGTGCTTGTAGTTTATCTACAATCCTTGGCAGGTACAGTAGCTCAGTGGAATACAATTTTTAACCCAAATGACATTTTGGAACAATGACAACTGAAAAATGCTTTCTTTTTTCTTTCCTTCTTTCTTCTTTAGATTCTTTATCTTTGTTCAGGAGCCTAAGGTTGCTTGCTGATCACAAGAAGATGTTTCTGTGGCTCCTTCTGGTTCTGTCATCTCCAGTTTCTTCTACAACTGCAGATGCTGATATATCTGTGGAAATTTGCAATGTTTGCTCCTGTGTGTCAGTTGAGAATGTACTCTATGTCAACTGTGAGAAGGTTGCAGTCTACAGGCCAAATCAGCTTAAACCACCATGGTCTAATTTTTACCACCTCAACTTTCAAAACAACCTGCTAATCATTCTATATCCAAATACGTTTCTTAATTTTACACATGCAGTGTCCTTGCAACTGGGTAATAATAAGTTACAGAACATTGAGGGAGGGGCCTTTATGGGTCTTAGTGCATTAAAACAGTTGCACTTGAACAACAATGAATTAAAGATTCTCCGAGCTGACACTTTCCTTGGCATAGAGAACTTGGAGTATCTCCAAGCTGACTACAATTTAATCAAGTTTATTGAACGGGGAGCCTTCAATAAGCTTCACAAGCTGAAAGTCCTGATCCTTAATGACAATCTGATTTCATTCCTTCCCGATAACATTTTTCGATTTGCTTCTCTAACCCATCTGGATATACGAGGGAATCGAATACAGAAGCTTCCATACATTGGAGTTCTGGAACACATTGGGCGAATTGTTGAATTGCAGCTGGAAGACAACCCCTGGAATTGTACTTGTGATTTGTTGCCTTTGAAAGCATGGCTGGAGAACATGCCCTATAACATCTACATTGGAGAAGCTATCTGTGAAACACCCAGTGACTTGTATGGGAGGCTGCTGAAAGAAACCAACAAGCAAGAGCTATGCTCTATGGGGACAGGCAGTGATTTTGACGTGCGCATTCTGCCTCCCTCACAGCTGGAGCCCGGTTATAGCACACCGAACGGCCACACCACTCAAACATCAGTGCACAGATTAGTCACAAAACCTCCAAAGACTACAAATCCTTCGAAGATCTCGGGGATAGTAGCAGGCAAAGCACTATCTAATCGCAATCTCAGTCAAATCATATCTTACCAGACCAGGGTGCCTCCTTTAACTCCTTGTCCAATCCCCTGTGTTTGCAAAACGCATCCTTCAGACTTGGGATTAAGTGTAAATTGCCAAGAAAGAAATATAGAGTCAATGGCCGAACTTGTACCAAAACCTTTAAATGCCAAGAAACTGCATGTAAATGGCAATTATATTAAGGATGTGGACACTACAGATTTCATTGAGTTTGAGGGGCTGGATTTGCTACACTTAGGCAGCAACAGGATTTCTGTGATCAAAGGAGAAGTTTTCCGCAACCTTACAAATTTACGGAGATTGTATCTCAATGGCAATCAGATAGAGCGTCTGAGCCCAGAAATGTTTGCTGGCCTCCACAACTTGCAATATCTGTATTTGGAATACAATGTTATCAAAGAAATCCTAGCAGGCACCTTTGACTTAATGCCAAATTTGCAGTTGCTCTACCTGAATAACAATCTTCTACGAAGCTTGCCAGCGTACATTTTTGCTGGTGCACCACTTGCTAGACTGAATCTGAGGAACAATCATTTCATGTATTTACCTGTAAGTGGCGTTCTTGATCAGCTAAAGTCTCTTACACAGATTGATTTGGAAGGTAATCCATGGGACTGCACTTGTGATTTAGTTGCTTTAAAACTGTGGCTTGAAAAGCTAAATGAAGGTATTGTGGTGAAGGAGTTGAAATGTGAAACACCTGTACAGTTTGCTAACGTTGAACTTAAGTCTCTGAAAAATGAGATCCTCTGTCCTAAACTTTTAAACAAGCCATCTGCTCTGTTCACTAGTCCTGTGCCCGCTGTTACTTTTACAACACCACTAGGACCAGTTCGCAGTCCTCCTGGTGGCCCAGTTCCATTGTCCATCCTAATCTTAAGCATATTAGTTGTGCTTATTTTAACAGTGTTTGTTGCTTTTTGTCTTCTTGTTTTTGTGCTTCGGCGCAACAAAAAACCAACTGTAAAGCATGAAGGGATTGGAAATCAAGAATGCAGTTCTATGCAACTGCAGCTAAGAAAGCACGATCACAAGTCAAACAAAAAAGACGGACTAGGTGCAGAGGCCTTCATTCCTCAAACCATTGAGCAGATGAGCAAAAGTCATACCTGTGGCTTAAAAGAGTCTGAAACAGGCTTCACGTTTGCTGACCCACCAGGGCAAAAAGTCATTCTGAGAAATATTAATGACAAGGAGAAAGATTTATTGCATGTGGACACCAGAAAAAGACTTAGCACAATCGATGAACTGGATGAGTTATTCCCTGGGAGGGATTCCAATGTATTTATTCAAAATTTTCTTGAAAGCAAAAAAGAATACAACAGCATAGGGGTCAGTGGCTTTGAAATACGTTATCCAGAGAAACAACAAGACAAAAAGACCAAGAAATCTCTAATAGGTGGTAATCATAGTAAAATTGTAGTAGAACAAAGAAAAAGTGAGTATTTTGAACTAAAAGCTAAACTTCAAGGTTCACCTGACTACCTACAAGTCCTTGAAGAACAAACAGCTTTGAATAAAATATAGGTCATGCAATCTTATTGCCTACAGAGGACATTTATTTAATGATGAAAGTGCCTTTTGTTGACTTTTAACTTCCAAATACTATATTATATTGATAGGCATAGAGGCAGGTGTATCCAAGGGTGTCTGATTAACTGTAGCTGCATATGATTTGTCAAGTAGAGGAGAGTTTCCTTAATAGATTTTACTACATAAAGCTCATGCCCTGTGGAATCCTGTAGGGATACTGCAAACTCTATTGCCAAAGGGATGCTTTATATACGTTACACTGAATTTAACCTCAAGAGGCATATATGTTTTGTACCTTAAATGCAAAACCATCGTCTCCTTGTGATTTGTTAGAACAAACACAGGAAACCTGGTACTGGTATTTGTACCTCAGCTGGGTCCTTCATCCTGCACGTGGATTTAAGTTGGTGGAACTGAAGCAATCCTTTGATTTGTGGTGTTGTAATGGCACTGTTTAACGATTATCTGAAAAGTAACAAGCATGCAAAGAGAGAACATTCGATAGTATGTGTAAATTGGTTACGTTTATGGCCTGCATCTTGAAACCACTGGAATTATAATGTTAAATTGTGCAAATATTTGTTTAAAATATACCATGCATTACATACCTATGAAATAAATTGGACCACTTGAAGCATACATGTCTATACATACAATTAAAAAAGAAAAAAGAAAGAAAATAGTTCAAACTGACTTCTGCAGTATTTGTGGCATCTGAAGAAAATATTTGATGTTTATGCAGAATCTGTTGTAAGACTCATCTCCAATTAAAACTAGAATTCCTTCTCAGTTATGTGAAACACTTGCAACCCCAACAGGTTGTCCAAAATTGTCAAAGTGCTTACTGTGTGAGCGTAGCAGAAATTATTTTTGTAATATAATTCATATTTATGAAATACTTTGTATACTAAATAGAAAAAATATGTAGTCCTTAATATGTATTTAATATGCCTGACTTGTTTTCTTGATCACAATGCATTAATCATTCAGTATAAATAAAACCAGAACAATATACCAAACAGAAACTGGGGATGTAATGTATAGAATTATCCAGAATTAAGTGATCAGATATAATAATAATAAAATTGTTCTGTACTATTCTTGTAAAATTAGCATATTATCTTATTTCAGATTTGTTACCAATGGTGCATTTTCAAATAGAATCATTAGTTTTTTAGTATCGTGTCTCAGGCAATTTTTTGCCATCAGTTGTCTTGCTTTTCAGGGTTCTACAGCTTAATCTAAATAGTTTTCACTACAAGTATTTACAGGAATTCATGGTAAGGGTAATATTTTAATTGTATGTGCATAAGTTGTCTGTTCTTATCTGTCTGGCTTCTACCAGTCAGAAAAAAATGATCAGAACAGTGAACAATATGGCAAATCATGTCTATTTAAAACCACAGTGTAAAATGAATATAGTGGTCTCAGTTCAGAGTATTATGTAGCTCATAGCTAGAGAGTAAAAACTTGCCTTTGTGAAAGCTGAATCTGAATAGCTAGGAAAAAAAAGTAGTAAGGAGAATGGAAAATCCCCACTGTATCTCACTGATAGATGGTACCTTGTGATGAGAATGGAGATAAATTGGTAAAGCATCATATAGTAAATCTACACTGTGAGACTAATGAAAGTTCTTTGACTTGGATAGGAATTTTTTCATTCATTTCAATGTGCTTTGGATAAGACCCTCTATCTGCTTTGCTTCCAGAACCTTCCCCACCACTACCTTTTTAATCAATACATAAATCAATTAAGATTAGTAGGATATAAACATGAATGTTTTTCATGAATTTGAAACTAGCAAATATTTCAGCACGAGCCAATAATAATACTGTGGAGAAGGCTGTGTCAGCTATTTCCATTATAAACCTCTAATTTCAGGGCTTTATGACATTGCTGTGAAATTTTTCTTCTGGAATGATACTTGGCAAACAGCCTGAAGTATATTTTTAACAAAGTTTACAAAAAAAAAAAAGGCATTGCTTCTTTTAAGAGAAAGCAAAGCAAGACATTTTTCCACTTTCAGACATTTGTTTATGCTCTTGTAACTTAGAGGGTTGTTTTATTATTTTTCTCCATACTATAAAGTATATACATAACTTCAGATAATAAAATTATAACAGGTAAATTAATGGCTGAGTTTCTTTCAAAAAGCTGCTGCTGTCCATGCACAATAATTGACTTCATTCTGGATGTCATAGGGATTTTCAGGACATGGATGCTATGTACATATGCATTTCTAGCATTAAAAGTTCTTGGTTGCCCAGTGATGCAATACATGACCAAGGCTTGAATAAGAATATTTGAGCGTATTGTGTCAAGAGTTTGTGGATTAAGGAGTGTTAGAGATGCACTGACATGGTAGACTATAATGGCTCCATCAGTAGGATGAGAACAATGGGTCTCTGTGCCTGGTCTGCACAGTGCTGCATGGCTTTGAGAATGTGTCAAGATTCACCGGGATTTGCCAAGGCATAAGGCTTCTGACACACTTTGGTGCATTGTCAGAGACTGTCATGTCCCATACCCTTCTCTTGAGAGGCATGCGTTAAAAATATCAAAAATAGCAAATAAGTTAGTATTTTTTAGGTGATGTTAAAGCTGATGTGCTTATAACTTGTGTTGCCCTGAGTTAAAAGAACATTGATAAATGATCATACCTTCCTTAGCTAAAAAATTGAGGGGTTTTTGTTTTGTTTTGTGGGTTTTTTTTGTGTTTTTTTTTTTTTTAACGTTGAGGTCTTCTATTCACTGATCAAGAGAGGAAGAACCGAACCGTTATTCTGTATCATTACACTGGTTCACAGTTTTCTGCTCATTGAGGTCCCGATCCAGTAAAGCGTTTAAGCTCAACCTAAATCATGTGCAGAGATACTATTCATGAGCTAATAATTAAACACCTGCCCAAGAGTGGGTTTTAAATAGAGTTTTGTCCTTGACTTCAAAAAGAGCCAGCTCAGAAACTTTGTGTATAATAGAGCCCAGTAACTCTTTTGGGATTATGCAGTTGGGTGTAGGTTCACCAGCATCAATAAAGGTTGCACAATCTGGACCTTCTTGTAGAAATTGTTCCTAAATGTTTTACATATATGGTGCAATATGTAGGCATAATAGTGTGAGTGAAGAATGCAGAAGTTGGCAAAAGACTGTATTTCTGTGAAATTGTTACTTTGAATTACAACTTAAATGTCAGTTTATTTCCTCCACATTTTGAAACAGTGTATGTGTCTGCACAGCAGTTTTAGTGTAATGTCCATTCAAATCTATAGTCAGTCTAACTGGGAAGGTGACTCTTCGGATGTAGCTTAACAGACCTATCTGTTCATTATATTGGTTTGAGTGGCCATGCTTGTAAAATGGCTGTTAAGACCCATAGACATAAACTAAATCAGTGAAGGTGTTAACATAATCTGTTGTCTTCATTGTATTATAAAGAAGTTTCCATTTTAAAATAAAATCAATAAAGTATAATAATTTCCTTGAAAAAGAAAAAAATTGTGCGATTTTATGAGAAAGCAACTACCATGGTGCAAGAACGCAAGACCATTAGATGACTTACATTTTGCATTTAGTGTTCAAGATTGACAGTAATACAGAAATCTATAAAAAATCTTTTTTAAATTATTTTTTTTAAAAAAGCCATAATGATGATATAAATTATAAAAGGCATGGCCTTGTGAATAATGCTAACAAATGTTTCAGAATCAACAAAACACATCCAGAACTTGGTGGTATAATATCTATAATATCTTTTGCATGATTTGTACATTGATATTGTATGAAATGAGCATAGTGAGATTTTTTTTTTTTTTTGGTTGCATCCAAAGAGTTGGGAAGGAAAGATAACAAGAATGTATTTATAATCACTCTATTTTGAAATAAAGTAAAGAAAACAAGATGTATTGGTTTTACCCTGCTTCGATCATTACTGTTCTAGGTTAGTTTATAATTAAGATAGTAACTTATAACGTCTAGTCCAATGTAAAACACAGAAAGCTATTGTTTATGAATTTTGTTTGCCTTCAGCCACATCAAAATATTAGCCGGCATTGACTGAAAAAATTGTATGAAACATTAATAAAATTGTTTGGTACTGTTGTATTTCTGAAACTAGACTTTGTTAAGTGCCTGTAATATTCTCTTTCGGATCATTTGTATAGATGAGAGAGAATCTATAAAGTAGTTAAACCGTAATGTTTTCTAATGACCTCAACAATTTGTTATTATTTTTAATGAAAGTTTTTCCCGTCTTTTGTTGTCTAACAAAATCCTCCTTCCCTCTGTTATACAAATAGTCCCTCCATCATACTTTTGCATGAGTAACAGAAGCAGAATTTAAATTTTAGTTGGATTCTGAGATCTTTAACACTGAAATGCTTAGAGGAACAATCACATAAAGCTAGGAGCATTTGTTTTGATTCTGCTCCCTTCTCATTAATTGTTTTGAATACAACAACTTTTCAGAGGAAAGAAAATTTATAGTTTATCCTTAGCAGAAAGAAAAATATCAATCCATGTACCACTTTAGTTGGTTAGGTTAGTTTTATAAATGGAAGGTAAAAAAGATGCCTTTAGGTAGTTTATCATCTTCCAAATTTAGATCTTGTAGCAAAAATGTTTTACAAAGCCTAATAAAAATCTTCATGGGAGTGGAGAAGAGCAGGAACAGAGTTACATCTAGATTAAACATTCCCTGTTGTGTAGGATTTAACATATATTATAATGGTGGTGAATGAGAATCGGAATGTGGTATGGACTAGAAAATCAGGACTTGATATGGATTTCTACTGCCAATTGCAGTGTAACATCAGAAGCAAACCCACAGCATTAATTGAAAAAGGCCTATGTATCTATTCCGTAGAATTTATTTATAAAGAAAAACTTGAGAATAAAGAATAAGTATTCATGTTTTGAAAATAATATGCATGCACTGATTTCCTGAATGTAGAGGAACTTGGCAGTTTTCTGTTAATATGTTTTTCCATTATTTAGTCTTTATTTCTAATTGCAATTCATTCATCCTTATATATTCTGATTGCTGCTTTGTTGAATAATAAAAACAGGAATGTTAATGCTCAGGGACAAACTCATCTCAGAAATTTACCAATGTAAATCCAGACTAACTCAATAGACTTCAACGGAATCAATTCAGCCTTACCCTAGTGAACACAAAAGCAGAGATTTACCATATTAGGTGAGGAGATAATCTATCTGTATTGAAATGAGAAATAAGCTAAGTAATTTTTTACTTGAAATAATAATTTAAAAAAATCTTGCTTTTTGCTCTATTGATTTGTGTGGTAAAGCTGTTACTAGTTTCAAATAACCATAGGGCATAATAAAGACTAGGTACTGTCCTGTGTCCATTTGATGTTAGTGGAACTCTATGATGATTCAAGAGCTATGGGCGTCCTGTAGATATACTATGGATATAAGACTATTTAAATTTGCTGGTTTAATACATAGACTTCGGATATACATCACCTAAAATAAAAATGCTATCTTAACAATACAATTTATTTTCTCTCTGTAATGGAACAAACTTATCTGGCTCTTCTTTCTCATTAAGTAGAGACTTTATTGCAAGTATCTTTATTTTACTGTTAATTTTATTCATGTTCATTAGTAATACTCGAGATAATTTATTTATTGTCTGAAGAGAGTACATTTTGAGCACTCTGTTATTTTTAAAATACCAGTCATTAGTAACAGACTGATGCTGTATTATATTGATTTTTCACTTTCTTCCTGGGAATTTTTGTAGTCATTTCATACTAAATAATTTCTTAAAAGTACAAATAACAGTCAGATAAGAAAAAGAGACCTAGATGGTACTAAATCTGAATTTTTTGTATATTTTTATATATATAAATGTGTGTATATATACATCTATCGGTTTATATGCAAAGGCTTAGAATACTGTAAATCAACTCTGATGGGTACACAAGTGTTACATCATTGTCCTTTTGGCCTTTGTTTAACCAGAAAACAAAAGGTGATCTCTGTATGGTTTAGTAGTCATTTTGCAAATGTACAATAACAAAGAAGTCTTCCTCAGTTTCCCTCATCCACAAGCATTCAATTTCTTGATTTAATTTCAATTTCCTAGAAATGTGTGCACTATGACCTTCCAGGGCATTTTTCTACTTCATGCTCTCACTTCATCTTCAGTGTGGCCAGTCCTTCACAACTGAATGTTTGTCTAGAGATTGGTTAATAGCAGTTTCCAAAGAGGCAAAGGAGTGGAATATATTGACTAGTAAAAACCAGCTAAAAAAGGCAAATTGTAGGAGACTTTCCTGGATGGTTTCTGAGTCATGTCAGATGTACGAGCCAAAACAGAGAGCAGTAGGAAATGGTTTAAGCTTCCATTAGGAAGATTCATGCTGGGCTTTTGAAGCTGGACAATCATGGCTTTTCATGACTGCAAGGTGTACAGTGTAAAAGAAACGTGATTTGGACAACTGAATCCTGACAGACTGCAGGCTAAATCCTGCAGACGTCTGCACCCATTTACCCAAGCTCAGTTTTGGTGTCACTGTTCACTGAAGAGGCCTGGACAAATTATTTAGGCTAAAAGCCAGATGTGATACATAATTCTTAACAAGGCTTTTAACTGAGGTGTGGATACATTTGTGTGTACGCTGGATGCTGTTTGGGTATGGAGGTTAGTCCATATCAAATGTTGGTTGAGCACTTCCTTTGGTAGAGTCTCTTCATGAGATACATTAGTGCTTGCATCTGAATATAAGCCACTGCCCAGTAAGTACATCTCAATGAGCAGAGTCACAAAGGGTAGAGTGTTTTGACAGATTTTGAGCTCTTCACTGCAAGAAACTACAGGAAGCAATGTACCATGCAGCAGATTTCGTTGCTCCCTGGCAGTATTTCATAGACTCTGAGACTCCTTCTCAGCAGGCTATTCTTCTTATCTACACACCATAAATGAGACTCCAGGTCACCAGTCTGGTATATGTGCAGTCTGTGTTTGCTTATACCCAAAAGTCATTTTGTGGAGAAAGGTGGGAGAAGAACTTTCATTTTTTTCTGAAAAGCAAAATGGGCTGAATTTGAATTTTTCAGGATTGAAAAATACACATATTTTAAAGAAAGGTCAGATTGTTGGATAATATCTATATTTAGAAATTATTTTACTAAGAGATAGATAATGAAAGCAGTTGGGTTTATATTTTTGGCATGCAGCTTTTCAATTTGTTCCATTCTTGAGGTAGAATATGCCCTGGGAGCCAAGGAACTCGCATTTGCAGCTCAAGGCACAATTCAACTGCAGATACATCCAGCAAGGTCTTGCTGCCTTTTGTGTGGTAGAAATTAAATGCAAGGTTTTGAATGTTCCCTCTCTGTTTGCTTTAATGGAAGTTAGATCAGTTAGCGCTCTTCAGGACCAGTCTTTGAGCTTCTGTTGAGGTATGTCTGCAATTTGATGAAGTTATCAACGAGTACAAATGTCATACAAGGGGTGATGTCTTTTTGAAAGAGGTTAACACGTTGAAATAATTTGGGTTCTTTTAGTTTCTTTCTTAAATATTGCCAAGTGGTTGCACTGGTTTTGCCCTCATGAAGATCTTTACTTTTGGGATCAGTTCAATAAATTGGTAGTTTAACAATTTTGATCAGGAGATTGTGTCCAAATGTCCAGCAAAAAAACTTTGCTTTTAATTCCCATGTTTTTCTAAGATGTAAATAAAGAACAACAACATAATGAATAACCTGTATTTAAGATTTCTTTTTGTTCAATGAAAATTACTTTTGCCTTAACTGGAGGAAATATTCAGAAAGTACTGTGAGAGAACTGGGGTACTGCCAACAAATAAGGTCCCTATTCTGTAATCCTTTCTCAAGAATATAAGCCATGGAAGCACTAAGAGGTTTTATCTTTTAAGTAGCTTCCCCTAGAATTTGGCATTTTGCTTTAGCTGTTGGAGTGATGCCATGAGCATGATTTTATGACTTTGTTGGATAGTAACATACACAGTGAGCAACTAGCAGAAGTAATGGTCAGCAAGAACAAGTGTGATGCATTCTCTCTGTGTAGCTTTGTCAAGTAATTTATACCGCTTCAGCATAAGACAGCAAAGATAGTAAGGATTACATATTGTAAACTGTGTTGTTAGGGATCCCCTTACATTTGTAATGTGCTTTCAAAATGAAAGCGGGATGCAAATGATGAGTATTATCAGCATAGAATGCATTTCAAAAGGGGAATACCCCTGCACCGTACATAGTACTCTATTGTTCACATCGAGAAATATCACTGAAAGTGAATAAGCTGGGTTTTCCTTTTTGTATACTTTTTTCCTTCAACTGTTAAATAGACCTGTTTTCTCTGCACAGAGCAATACAGCTCTGAGCCATATGCAAGAAAATATATAAGCCTATAAAAAGACAAGCAAATACATTCCCTCCAAAGAGAACATCTGCATTATAGTAATAAAATCACTCTTATTTTTCGATAACATTGGGACCTCTGGCTATTTTTTCTTATGCTGGCAAGTTGTGGGACCAAGATGTAGAATTAGAGTTAGTTCCTATTTTCTTTCTGCACACAAATATTCCCTTTGACGTTACACATGCATGAGGTCAGTTTGCCTAGTGTCTCTTAGTGCCATATGGGGTCAAAGCAACAACATGTATTCATACCTACTTATGCAGGCATTTGTCATGGGCCTCACGAACAAGATGAGACAACAGAAGCATGGCAATGACCTTTGCTATACCCTCTGGAGAAGACCTCTGTGGTGTGGCGCAGTATGTCCATGGCTTGGGCCAGGGGACAAGGTTATAGCAGGACTCAGTAACGTCCTTGTTTTGACATTGTGGGGAAGCAAAGTAACAGGAGCAGAACAGCACAGCAGCTCTGTAATCGAGAATGTAAGGCTCTGCCTCTTTGGCTGTCTGTTACTTCAATGTATGGGCTAATCCATTTTGTAACAGGAAAAGAAATCTTCACTTCTGGGTCCAATCTAAACTCTAAAGTTTGTGACGAGGCTGGAGGAGCTTGTTTGACCAAATATCTTGTCCTCCACAGTACAACTAGACCAGATCTTCCGTCAAATTTGTGCAGAAGTATGTTTTTTCCCTGTCCGTAAAGAGTATACGGTCAAATTTGCATTAACAACTTTTTGTAATGTACAGATTGCATGTTCACATGCAAAATTTTCCTCTCCATGCTAAGTATCACTGGCAGTAGATGGGATGACCAATTTTTACCTCAAAGACCTTTGTGGTGGCCAGACTTGGATTGTTTTGCCTAATAATTACATATGCTTCTGATATTATAATTTATTTATTTTCTGAATCACAACACTCTGATTCTCATTAAGAAAGAGAGAAGGCTTTCACCTTTTTTCCTCATTCTTCTGTGCAGTAGAAATTCCTTTAATCCATTTCCAACTCACAAAGAACAATGAAAAATCCGCCACAGGAAAACTCCACTTTATGTAACGCACTGAAGATGGCACTATAGTAACAACTTCATACTGTGAATGATAAGATGTGCTTGTGTTTGTTGCTGGGAATTTAGGATTTTTTTTTTTATTATTTATTTAGCTCAGCTAACATAAAGCCAAAGGTCAGTTTAATGCAGCACCACCCGACACTGCTACTGTAATTAAGGCTAGAGAAGTGTTTCTGTCACTTAGACTTATCTGCAAGGAGATTCCAACTCAACCCAAACTACATGGAATAGTTTATAGTTGACCTTTGTAGAAAGGTGGGGTTTTTTTGGTGGTTTTTTTTTTTTAAATCTCAAGGAAGGTAACAAAGAAAATCCCTTCTGTTAAGGTCATCACTTCTCCACACCTGTAACCTTTACAGGCCATATTAAGGCACATTAACACTGCAGCAGGTCTCTAAGTACCTAATGGACCTCAGGGCAGGGCTTTATGGTATTAGTTGCATTATACAAACCTTCCAAAATTCAGTTTTCTGTAGAGTTTGGAGGCTTTTATTCATGTGAAACAGGAGCTTCAGGTCAAAAAGAAACAACCCAACAAGCAAACAAAAAGAATGCCAGTGATAGGTAAGAGTCACAATTAGGTTAATGACAATTTTTAGCAAGAATCAAGAAAAAGAAATTTAATCTGACAGTTATATAGGTCTAAAGTGATGCTTTTGTCTGTTCCTTAACTCACTCCTTTTAAGCCCTTCACTTATACCAGGTGGGAGTTTTGGTTTGTTTTGAAGTATGTGAGTAATTGGGCCCCTGTGCAGCAATTATTTCTCACAGCTACTTCCACCATACATACCTAAGCTATTTTGGAGGGGATTAAAAATGGAAACCTTACATTCTTTTTAGGATTTGCCTTGCTCTTGACAAGTCGGTGGAACTATTTGTGTGAACTGCCACCATGGGGCATTTTTTCAGGTGTTGAAAAAAAAAAATGGAGGATTTAAAACCCCACTGATTTCCATGAGAGACAGCACCTGCCCCAAAGGACCTAATACTCTCTGTCAGCAAGCCAAATTGAGGGGGGCTGACTTTTCAAAATTCCCAGAATACATACTTAAATGCCTGGCTGCAGAAAGAGAAGTGCTTTAGGCTGTTTGAGAGGGGCTTGGTTTTTCACTCTGTCAGGGGTGATGCAGAGTCAGCTGGGTATTGCATGGCTTTAGAAAAACCTCTGCAAAAAGCCCAGGTGTCACTTCCAGTTAAAGAGCCTGACCCTGCAGCCACCGAGCATCCCTTTCTGCTGTTCAGTCCAGCCAGCGTGCCTGTTCCTTCTCCCAGCAGGGATTTTTTCCGAAGCAGCAGCCTCAGCCCCGGCGTGGTGGGTGGGAGGGAAAACAGCACTTCGCTTCGCTTGGCACGGGCTCCGCTGATCGATTAATGAGCGGTGTTAACCTCCTCGGGCTGTCTTCGCTCGTGTTCCTCAGTGGGAACGATGACAGCCACACGGAGCATGGGGAGAGGTGTTACATGAGAGGCTTGTAGCAGAGACACAGAGAAAGAGATGCAGAAATGCTTGTTTGGGAAACTGGAGCTGGCTGCATTGCACACCAGCACTAGAGAGTAGAAACCAGTGTGGGGACCATGGGCATCTGGCCAAAAGCTGAGCTGCTAAACCCCACCTCTGCAGCATCATCATAGGTGCAGGGCCTGGGAGCTACTGGGACTCGGTAGCAAGTACTTTTGGGGCTAGGGCTTGGGGTCATCCCTCCCCACCCCAGAACAGGCATTTCAGAAGTCCTTTGTGTGCAGCTCTTCAAAGATATGGGAGTTAAATAAGTAAGTGTGTTTAGGGTCTTGATCTTGGAATAAATCTGTAGTATCTCTTCAAGTACTGCAGCAGGGTGCTCCTCTGCACACAGCACTTCAGGATGCCTGAGCTCCGTGTCCTCCTCAGCCTCCCCTCCTCTGCCGGCTCAAAACTTCCTGCAAAAGCTTTGCAGTTCCCTCTGCAGAGGAGGATGCTAGTTTTGTTCTGGTGTGAATGAAACCAGGGGTTAAGCATTTCTATTTGTGCCACCACAGTCTCCAACTACAGTAAAACTGAATGTGGGTGGTAGGGATAGACACAAATAAGCCAAGAAGCTCCTGGTAAGGTAAGGGGATATTTGAGAGATGCTGCTGGAAGAACTGAAACAACTTGGGTTTGGATGTCTCAAGCTGGAATTTTTGCTTAGAGGTGACTTTTGGGCCATGGGATTGCTTAGAGGCCTGTGAAGCACTTAGCAAGCAAATTAGGTGGGAACAGGCTGAGCTGCTGCAAAAAATAAGCACTCTAACTTATATACTCATGTAAACTTTTAGAGATCTCTGTGATGCATTGGCCATTAATATTTAATTTATCACTTACTAAATATTTCATTTTGTATAGTTCTTTAATGGAAAGGTGATGGATTGTATTGTCTACAAGAGCCTGTATATAAAGATCTGGTAGATCTCTCTGTCTTTTGAAAAATATTTATATCCAGGTTGCAGGAGGTAAAATGCATTATGAAGAGATTAGTCATGTGCAAATGTGTTGTCTCAGTTTAGAAAAAGGCATGAGTAAACACCAGCAGGCAGTATTTGTATTGCAAAGGGAGCATTGTTATGAACCTGTAGTGAAACTGCCACCTGGATCTTCTCTACCCCCATCATCACACAGAAGTTGAACTGTTTGCTTCTGCCTCCCATGGCTGACAGAGCAGTGATTGTGCGAGGAGTTGAGATGTTAGCACAGGCCCTAGTGCAAGGAAGACATAGAAGCTACTTCTTGTGCTTGTGCCCCCTGCAACCAATGGGCAGTACAGTTAAGTCTCTGCACCCTCAGGAATTAAAGCCTTCACCTCTGTGCCTCCTTGGGACTTGTGCTACTCTAGTATGTGGCAGCCCAAGACACAAGCCAGTAGAGCTGAAACATTGTCAAAAAGCGGTGTTGTGCAATCTCTTCCCGCCCCCGCCCCCCACCATGAAAATGACGTGTGAAAGCTCCATGCCGCAGTCTCTCTGCTGTTTTGTGGTCACACATGGCCACCACGTTCACCCCCTATGTCCCCCACCACATGCACAAATCCTTGGCATATCTTGAAAGCAGTCTCCCTCTCGGTTCTCAAACTTCCCACTGTGCAACAGACCATGAACACCCTCTTCCTCTTCCAGTAGTTTTTGCTCTTAATCCAGCAAAGCACTTTCTTAGGTCCTTAATAGCAAGCTTAAGGTTAAGCATTTGTTTAAGCACTTTGCTAAACTGTGTTTTGCTGAATCCCTGCCAAATGAAAACAGATGGGCTAATTTACCCTGATGTTCTTTCATGAGCCTTCAGGAGAGCTGCAAGAGCAGCAATCTTAACAAAAGTTGTACTCCAAAACAAGCGAGGGGCAGAGCTAAGTGATTCCTGGCCACAAGACAGCTCTGAGTTCCCTGGGAAGCTGTAGATTTGGGGGTCGTGCTTGCTCCCCTTATCCTTCCTTTTCCAGGGAAGAGCATCACCCTCTCTGCATGGAGTGTCATCCCTAGTGTCATCCCAAGTACCTACAAGGAATAGAGCCAAGGAGCTGCAGTCTTCCCCCGTTTTGTCACCAAGAAACAGCTGGGTTGTATGCAGTGAGCAGGGCTCTTCTTTCTGCTCTATCTTCCAGTCTCTGTTGTAGGATGTTTGAAACAGAAGCGTGCTCCTCTTCTGATGGCATTCTGATGAGCCAGAGAGGACACAAACTGTTGATGGATCCTTGAAACTGTTCCCTTTTAGTGAAGAGCAGCAAGTATAATTTGCCATGCTGTGGGATTGAAAGATTTTGGCGACTGATGTTAATACGTTAGAATTTGGTATAAAATGTTGACCGTTGGTATAAATGCTGTCCGTCACTCAAGAAAAAAGGTGATAATTTAAGGCTTTCCAATATGTCTCATACTTTAAAAAAGTATTAAATAATGGCTTATACAGCATATTAATGAAACAAATTATTAGCTGAGGAACACAAATTTGTGGAGCTGTGTTTTTAAAGTAAATGTTATTCATAAAGTTGAAAACACTGTGAATGCTGACATTCACGTTAAAATGCCCTGACTGTAGTATAAGGTCTCAGAAAGGTATATGGCTAAATGTAATATGGTCCTAAGGAAAAACAGCCACTGAGCATGGAATTAAAAGCTTTAATATAATTCAAGAGTAGGCTGAATCAATACCGCATTGGCAGTATTTATTGTTCCAATGTTTTATGTAAGGGTTTTTTTGTGTGTGTGGTTTGGTTTCTGTAACTGATGATACTCCTGCGATCCACAGGGAGTCTAGCTTGTTACCAAAATGTGCCTGTTTATAATAGTTTTAATGTCAAATGAAAAGTGTGTGAAAGGAAGAGTGGAATTTGGACTTTAAAATGTCTTTCTCATGAATTATTCATACTATTTATTCTGTAAGATCAAATGCTGTTTTTTTAAAAAGTATGACAGGGAGTGTGCAAGAGATTTGAGAGGTTGAATGTGAGCAACAAATCTTTGCTAGGAAAGGAGAACCAATAAAACCATCTCCAAACCTCAAACAGAAAGTTTGCCTAAGAAGTATCAAAGATCAGTGTTGTGGGACTGTAAAATGCAGACCCAAATCTATCTTTTTATTTTTCCAGCAAGGTGTTGTCAAGCTCTTCTCTGATCCAAGACTAAACAGCAATTTGCGAAATGGGGTGGCAGAACACAGATCACCTTCATTTTTAGCACACTATAGCCTGGAATGAGCCACTGCATGTGTTAGCCTCTGTAAAAACAGTACATTTCAGCCTTCTTCATAGCACTTTATTCTCTTTAGGTAATTAACCCTGGTATGTGAATGGCGAGGTCACTTAGTTTAATACAGTGAGCAGCAAAAAGGTCTATATGGAATGCCAGTCTCACTCTCCTTCATTTTTTGTAACCACTTAAACGACAGCAGTGGATATTTTTCTAAACGTCAGAGGATATGTATTGGGGAAGGGCTGCCAAAAAAAATAAATATAACTTTTTTCCAATTTTCTGAATTTAGGCAATGTTGAGTTTGACTTCTCAGGAAAGCCTGACCTGAAATGTCTAGTGGAAGGCACAGAAGATGTCCAGGAAGGAGCTTGTTGCACTGAGTTCATACAGACATTTGATGGAAGGGAGGAAGAGCAATATCTCTGTTATCTTGCAGAACTAAGTGCTGGAGTCTCTGTCCCATTTCTCTGTATGTTCTTTCAGATGCCAATGCCAGCATTCGCACTAACTTTCAAGCAGATCCTGCCCTGTTTGCTGGAAATAGTGTGAGGAAGCTGCCCTTCCGCTGAGGGTACAACTGAGGGGCAGGAACAGAAAGAGCATTTGTTCTGATGGTACGTAGACCAAGCATTGGCAAATGAAAATCATCAAGGCAAACACGCCTGCTCCTTGCTGTCACCAGTAGTAAGTCCGCTTGTATCTTATGACTTGCAGGACACTCAGCCTCTGGGCAGCTGTCTCACCCAGGAGCTCACTGCTCTCTGACAAAGAGCTGAGGATGCTCCCAGCCTTGCCTTCGCTGTGGGGGTGGAGAAGGTAGGCTTGGCCCTCACTAGCGGAAAGCATGGAGACCCTCTGGTAGCATCTCCTGCATCTGCTGGAGTCAGCAGAGCTCCACTGCTCTGAGTAGACCTAGGATGACTTTTACCAACTGAGCTAGGCTTTGCAGTGTCACTGATGTTCATGGAAGTGTAATATGGTGGAAGAACAAGGTGGGTTTTTTTTCCAATGGATACCATGGAAAGGTGATGTGCACTTAGAAAATGCCTTATACTAGCTACAGCCTGTTCCTCTCCCCTTTTCTTGCTTACTCTGCATATAAACATAGACCAACTGGGGTTGTACCATCTGCTTAATTTATTCAGATATTCAGATTTGTAATTTAATGACATCTCCTTGTCAACTGTTGTAGACTCTGGTTCCGACCCACAGTATTTGCTGCTGGCATAGAAACTAGCAAAGAAACAGAATGTAATTCAAGAGCTCTTTACATCTATGTAACCACAGATACATAAATGATGCATAAGACCAGTGTTTACAAAGTTTAGTGCATTGTTTCCAGAAATGGGAAGCACAGATTGTGAGTTCTCCGTGGAACATATGTACAGGAGATGAAAAGTAAAAATAATGCTTTTCTGCTTTTATGAAATAGGGTTCTGTAGTATGTTCTGCTTTCAGCTGTTGTGACTGTAGTAGGTGTTGATGGCTGTGGGTTTGTGGCTTTGATGGCTATGGTAGACTTTGATGGCTGAATTTCATATTTAATGTTGGGGGAGGGGAACAATTTGCTGACATAGAAGCTTGTCTTCATAGAGGCTATTGCATCAGGTAATGAGTTCATTGGTTAAAAAAAAAAAGTCTCTGTAATATAGACACTAAATATCCCAGGGTTCTTTATTGTAAGTGCAAATAATAAACTCTCTCACAAAAATATGATTTTTAAAGCAAAAATAAATGCATACATAGCATGCCTTTAATCTTTTATTTGTATTGTATTTTATCTCCTTACACCTGTTATATTTTAACACAATTCCCTGCATAAGGCAGTTTGCTAAGGTATCTTTCATTTAACACTAGTTTGTTGAGATTTTTTTTCTTCTCCTCGGACAAAATGACTGGTTCTAGGATCAACAATTGCCATCTGTTTGTTTCTGTACTACTTCAGAGTACAACATACTGTTGCCTCAGTTTCTACTTCCCAGGTTAATGTCTTCTTCATTCATTCACTCACTCATTCATTTTAATCATTAATTTTTAAGCTAGGTTCAGAAAGGGTGCCCAGCTAAGACTATAAAATGCCTCAGCAATAAGTAAAGATGCACACACAAGAAACCCTAGACTTTTCAGGAAAAAAATCACACAAAGCAACAGACCCTTTTATTCTCCTGATGCTTTCCCAGAGAGTCATCAGTGTCATCGTGACCTGTTGTTTTATTTCTAGAGCTGGACAAACCATGGTATTGTCACCGAAATTCGGGAATGAAAGAAAACTCCTTAACACTAATTTAGCATTAAGAAGCAGGCATTTCCTTTATTGCAGCGCTGGGTGTCAGGAGGATAGTTCCTCAAATCAGGCACACCTAATGCTGGTTCTCTTGTCATATTTATACACAAATGTTACAAAGATTACAAAGTGGTACACTCCCCGTTCCAATAATTGGTTCATATTTCTTCGCTTAGTATGCAAACTAGAACGCATGCTCAGTTCTGTTCTCCGCCTCTATCTTTTGAGTAGGTGGTATAATTTGGGTAGGGGGCTTATGGGTCGGTGGTCGTGGGGACCCTGGCCCAAATTACCTTTCCCCTAGTTTCTCAGTATTTCAGTGTTGGTAATTGTTTGCTATACGCCTCAGAAAGATAAGGATGTTGCTGGAGGCAATTAATGTCCTCCCTTTCTGCAAAGTACGTACATAAGGACCTTGAAGTGTCTTGTAGCTCCTCCTTTTTCTCATGATGTGTAGCAGGTGCTCATTCTAAGAATTGTTAGCCTTCTACCTAAAGTAATAATGAATAGTTTCTTATCACATATAATACAAGCAGGCCTTCATTACAGGCCTTTCTTCTTGGCTACATTTTCTTATTATGTATAATATAAGCAGGCCTTCGTTACAGGCCTATCTTTTTGGCTACAGTATGGGGGGCAGGGAAGGGAAAAAAAATGTTCTACAAACTACACCAAGCATTAAAATGTTTTGCCTTGCAATAAGCTGTAAATAATTTAAAATGTTTAGTGGTAAACTGCTGGGAAAAATCTCATTTTTCATTGCTGAAAACCAAGTAATCTATTTCAGGTTGATATGTGTGCAAAAGCCTATAGGGAAAATTTTTATGACATTGAAAATTTTCCACATTTTTTCCAGAGTTTGAAGAAAAAAACAAACAACAAAAAGCAGTCCTGAAAAGTAGTATATTGCTGATTTCAGTAAGCACAGATGACGGTTTCCTCATCTTGCCTAGCAAAATCCTCTAGGTAAGGTCAGCAGAGTCATATATGGTGGACACTCTAACACTGAGGACTTGAAGGCTATTCGTGCATTTATGGCATATTGCTTATTTGCCTGTTTATGTTCAAAACTTTAAATCGTATGCTTCCTCTGTATTTAATTCAACATGCAAAAGCATATGAGCTAGCAGCCACAGAAATCAACTGCTTCAAGACATTTGATCAAAGCTGGAACTGCAGTAGCTGGAGGCCAGTGCTTGCAGTAGCTGCAGGAGGTGGTTCTTGTTCCTGTTCTAATCCTGGGCACGCTATTTTACAATCAGCTTAACATACGTGTAAATAGACTGTGGTTGGAGAAGGAGGCAAAAGATGAGGGATTGTCGGACAGTTGCTCTTGATTAAAAGCATGACATTATTTTGAAAAAAAAAATAAACTAAAGCACCAGGATACAGAAATTCTCCTTTTCCTCCCGAACTCAACCATGGACTTTATTCAGAGCTCTTGATCAAGAAGAAAGCTTTCCCTTAGCTTTAGCGGTCTGTTAGAAATTACCTCTGTATGGTTAAATTTACACACCATATGATCAGCAGCTCTCTTTGACTTGGAAATACACCAGGGTCTAAGGCAATTTGGGAGCTCCCTGCCAGCTGATTGTACTGAGTAGGAGGTGAGAACGCACATGTGTACACATGCCTGCAAACCCATGCCAGAGGTGAAGCTTTTTTTTACAAAATCCATACAAACGTGATAAGTGTAAAGATTTGTGAAGAAAGCATTTACTTCACAGATGTTTTTTGTTAATCTGTGCCATATAAACAGTGCAGCATTATGTAGTGCATGGCTACTGCTTGTTTTAGAGCAAACCAAGCTCCTCAAAATAAGCAGAGCTATGAACTAGATGGGAAAAATAGACCATGAAGAAAAGCTAGCATTTGATCGTTGCTACTGCAACAGGCTTATTCAATGGCTAAGCGAGGAACCATCCTGCTGATGTACCTTTCCCACATTACTTTTGTTTCTGTTAGCTCTGCTACTGTGACCAGGATGTCAGCTTAGCTTCCAAACAGCATTTTTATATTTGATTTTTACCAGTGATTTCAGTTTTGCAGTTACACCCACCAACTTGAAACCCATGACATAAGGCACTATTTAAGGACTTTATGTTGTAGTGTGGGGAATCCACAGTAAAAATATGTTTCTCTGCAGTACTTACTTTTAGCAGGCAAGTTATTCAGGTTTCAAGAAGGAGCATCACTTTCAAGTTGTAATTTTCTTTCCTTTTTTTTTTTTTTTTTTGGGGGGTGTGGTGGTGGTGTTAAACTAATGTTACAGCAGAACTGCAATATGCCTAATTTATAGCATGCTACTATGAATATTATAATAATGATTGTTTATGTCAGATCCTCTTTGTGATCTGAGTTATTTTGTAAGAAGCTTACATTTTATTCATTTCAAGCAACACTGAAAAATACCCCTCTAACTTTCAAGCCAACCTCTGTATGAAAAGAGGCTTATGTGTTATAACCCAGAAGTCAAATTAAACCACATGCAAAGATATTAATTATTCAAGAGCCAACATTTTATTGAACTAAATCTTACTGTTTAAAACATAATTTTTGAATGCTTGAGGTTAACAACCTGGAATTGTTTGAAAATCATGTAAGCCGTGAAGCCAATACTTGTCTATACAACTCCTACATTTAACTGTATGAGGGACATTCACCCATCCAAATGTAACTGGATTCTCCCGGAAGCATCTGTGATAAGTATGAAGAAGGAAACCTGTGTGGTCAGACGTAAGGGGGGAGGGATGGGGTGAAGATGAAGTTTGGCTCAGAGCTCCCACATGGTCCCTGTTGCTGTGGAAACAGTGGCCTTTGCAGTGCCTATTGCATCTATATACGTTCAGAAGAGCCATCTCTTCCGTATATCATTAGAAAGAGTCTAGAATGAAGCTGATCAATTAAGGGCCTGTTATGAGGGGAAAATGTAGACAATAACTTAAACTGTGTGCTGAAAAAGAAGTAATGAATCACCCTTTTATGCAGTGACATACAGTTACATCCAAATGCCATGCTGTGCTTCTTAGGGAGAAGAAAAGGAAACAATGATAAAAATGGAAATGTGCTTTTAAATTCAATTGCTCACAACCTTTCACATGTCTTCCTTATCCTAATGAGCAAGCCAATCAGTATATAATATTCCCCTTTCATTCACCCACTACCTTGTGAAAAAGATCATATTATATGATTATTTCTTAAATTAACGAGGCTCAAGCTCTGAGAAGTAAATGCTTCCACTTAAAGCACATTTCCTTCTGCTGTTTCCAGTTTGTTTGTTTGAGCAACTGCCTGATTGTTACCCAGGCAACCAAAGCAGGCGTGAATTTAATTAGATATAGTTTCACAGATGTGGGCAGTGTTTCAAGCATTGTTTGGTTCTGTCAGAAAGAGAATTCAGTTTGTTAACTTTTAAGAGTTTTTGTTTAAAGGACGGGGAGGAAAAAGGCAAGGATCTTAAAATAATCATTTTTATTAGGGGTTATCTCAGCTTGCTAGTTGCTCTTTGTGTTTGGTAAATGATTCCTCATTCTACATAAAGAATTATGTGGAAAAATTCCAGTAGTGACAGCAGGGAGACGTGTAAAAGTACAAGAATTTTTATTGTCTTCACTGAAGCAGATTAAATTATTATCATCGCTGTAGAAGTTAACATCATTTAAATGCAAAGACTATTTGGTCATACTGTAATAATAAGAGTACCGGCAACATATTTTGATGCTTAGCTATGCACGGTCTGTCTTGTGAAGAGGCAGCGTGGTATTTTAACTGATGGCAATGTTGTGCTCAGTGTGTTTATTTCTCCAGTGGAACTTGCAGATGTAAACATCTGTTGAATGTGTAGCTAGAGGACAATGGTTTGACATTCTGCATGAGCTCTCTTGGTGAGCAAAGATCACTTTCTTTTCCTGTTGCAGAAGGGGGAAATAAACTCTGGAGATAAAATAAAATGAAAATTACTCCCCCGAAAACTGAGTATTTCAGATTTCAGAATGCAATTAAGTCTTGCAAAGACATAAGCCTACATGATAACGTTAAGCTCAGTTTCCAGGTACAAAATTCGAGGGAGTTGAGATTTTCTGTTCTATTTCAAGCTAAACTCTAGAATGAACAGGATTAACTATTTAATTGTGATCGCTTGCTTGGGATTGCAATGACCTGCAGCCTGGGAGCTGGAAACAAGTCTTCTCCCACTGGGCATTCAGTAACCTTGGGAGCTTTACACACTCTCCTGCAAATGTACATCAGAATTACTTCTCATGAGCCAATTAACTCTTCTTTTATGACACCATTCTTGAAAATGAATTATTTGGCTGCCAGTGCATTATAATTCATACCTGGTCTGTGATTTTATAAGACTGTAACCTCCTTCTGGGAACATTTAGTCTAGCTTTTTAAGGAAACACAATTTGTGATGATGTTGTCCATCTATCTGTGAGTCAATTACTTACTAGCAGCTTTTGATATTTTTTGCAAACTCCAACCAAATTTGCAAATATTGACTAATTTTATAGCACAGAGAGATCTGGAAAAGGTTAAGTTTCTACACATTCTGTTAAAATTGGAAGATGGGTAAACGGGAAAGAACCTTTAGTGAGAGAAAAACAGGCAGCACTCCATTGCTCTCAGTTGAGTTTATAGCAGCTGTATAACCAGTAACCCTTCAGGCAACTCCTTGCTTGCAAGGCAGAGCTATCAGCATGGCAGGATGGCTGGTTTGACATAGAATATAGCAGGGGAAGGGCCTGGGGACAAGAGGGAGCTTCTGTCAGAGAGGAGAATAATACCAGGGGGACTGGGAATGTGCAGGGCAGAGATACTGTGATAGAGCTGTGGGGAAACGGGAGTTATCAGGGGAGATGGGTTGGGGGTGGTAATAGGATAGGAATTATCTGGAAGCCAGACTTTATCGTTTCTGCTGTTCATGAGACAATCGTTTTACCACATCATTTGGCTATGATTTGATCCTGATTGTAGGGCAAATGAAAGAAGCTGTTACAGATCAAAACTTCATTAATAGAATAACTCCTGCTGAGTTGAATGGCTGTTGGATTGGGATCCTGTTTTGTAAAAAAACAAGTAATAAGGGATCAAAAAAGAGAAAGAGTAATTGAGAGTAATTAAAAATCCATAACCAGAAGGCTAGATTTGTAATGTAGCTCAACCTTCTTGATTGCTGGTCATTTAAAGGTGCAGCCAGTGAGCAAACGATTCTTACAGATTGAGGTGAGATTTTTACTGAAAGGGTTAGGCCATATGCTGAATTTTAAAATGTAATGCTTCTTTTATAGATTGCTGAAAATAACATAGGTACTTATAACTATTTGTTCTAATAAAATTAGCTCTTTTTGTGAATCCCATCAATACAGGCTTTGATTTTAGAATCATAGAATCATAGAATTTTTTAGGTTGGAAAAGACCTTGAAGACCATCAAGTCCAACCATGAACCTAGCATTGCCAAGTCCACCACTAAGCACTACATCTACATGTCTTTTAAATACCTCCAGGGATGGTGACTCTGACTCAACCACCCTATAGATGTATTTCTTATTCACTGTTATTAACTGAGAAAGTGTGAGAATGAATTCTATCCTTCTAGCTGATTGCCAATAAGTGTTAATTCTCTCCGCTTTGTAATCAGATGGTATTGTTTCTGCACCTAAACAAGTGGGACCATTTTTTGTGAGACAGTTGCTAGGAATGCACACTCTTTTGAGTGTGCAAAAAAGGTCTTTTTTGTTCCATGCATGACTGGGAAATTTGTATGTTCCTGTTTCCACATTCGTATTTTCTTTCGCAAGTTTATATTTAAACAAAGAACAGCCATCTTCCAGTACAAGTATGGTAAAAATCCTGTTTACATGTTTGCTAAGAATTAGAACAAATACTGAAACCTCTACCCTGCTCTACCCCAGAGAGTTAACCAGCCTCTCAAGCTCACTTACATTGTTGCTCTCCATTTGCTTAGCAGTGGGTACCAGTTGCAGCTGTTTGACCATTTTTGACCCTGCTAAAACAGAACTTGTTATTTGAAATGAAGAGGGAGAAGAGGAATTGACATAATTCAATACAATTTCATTATCTAGTAAATGAAATGGGAGTGGATTTTGCTTTCTCATTTGAATTCAGAGTAGTAACTCCTCTGCATACAAAGGTAATTATTCTGGTTTAAATATCCATATATACCAAGAATTACACCACCCCCACCACCCACCACATACACCCTGAGTTATATAAATGCAAGAACAAAAATAAATCAATATTTTGTATTTTGTTTTTTATTTTTCCTCATCCTCTAGGCTGTCAGATGCAGCACCATAGGGGACTCTAAAAGCCCCTCTATCTGTGTAGCTAGGTGCATTTTATACAGGGTGGCTATTAGTTTGACTTCACAGAAATGGACTCAGATAAAGAATGATAAGTCACATGTTAGTCATGGTTTATGTCCTCTAAGAAATGAACAAAGAAGCCCTGTCAGAGCTGTAGATCTGGTACGTGCTAATCGTACTGAGCAACAGATCACATCATTGTTGTAAATGTAAGGATACACGGACAAAAGATTGTCAGTCCTTATAAATTTTCAAGCCACATACAGGGAAACGGTACTTTTCCTGTGCATTAAATTCCCCTCAGGAAAGAAATTACAACTCCTACTTTTTAGCAGTAGCAATAGTGAAACTGGTTTATATAGCACCTTTTTAATAAGAATAATTTGTGTGCTTGACACATAAGCATATGCAGATGTTGAAACATTAAAAATGCTAGAGAATAAAACAGCTGGAGGTTGGAAGCTGTGTCTGAGACTGGTTCAAATGCTCAAGCTACTATACGATTTCATGGGAAAGATAGCTCAGAAGCGCTTGCATTTAAGTAGCAGTGTAAATTATCCAGTATTTAGCCCTTAGCATAAACTGCTACACCCTCAATAACAGCCCTTCCCAACTCACCTGAGTGTCCTGAGCAGAAGCAATGCCACAAATGTATTCTGCCAACTTTACACAGGTTCAGCAGCACTATGAAATCTGTGGTGTTACTTGACTGGGAAACTCTTCATCATAAAAATGCTTCAATATAGCTCAAACATGGTATACTGGTATCATCAATAAATCTACTTTTACCTGTATAGTGTATCAGCTATGTAAGGATGTAAAAGCTAAAGAATCAGTGTAAAAGTAATAGAATACTGATCATAGCCATCAAGAATTTTTGTGCTTTTGACATTTAAAATAAAAATAAAAATAAAAATAGAAAAGCATCAACCAAAACTAAGAAGCAACAACCAAAATCAAATAATAAGGTATTTTAGTGGAAGGGAACAATTTTTATACCATACCTCCTGAAGAATTCAAGATGTTATGCAAATATGTTGTACTCTAAAAAAAAAAAAAAAAAAAGAAAAAAAAAAAGAAAAAATCAGGTGCTGCTTTGAATTTATGGTTGAATAGTTTCTTCACAAGCTAAAAACCACAAAGAACTGAACTAATATAGGTCCAGAATGTATATCTGGATGTACACCCATTATTTATACTGTTGTATTCACACTCCTGGATTCAGATGAGGCTGTGCTACCTCAGAGCACAGAGGAATCAGGTTGTCCCAAGTTGCTCAGGCTTTCTTAAAGTAGAGTGGGAGACAGACAGGAGGATGTGCTTCTACTATGCATGTACTTTTTTTTTTTTTTTTTTCATTTGCTTGACAATAGAGTTTTCTTACAGGAAAAAGCAGATTTTCATCTGGGATCTTTTTAAAAGAACTTGGGTCTCATTGGGGATCTAGAGAGCTCAGCATCAGTTTGACCACTTTTCAAAAGATCTATGTGGATCTGCACCGAGTCTCAAATCCTCAAAGTGCTTTAAGTACTTGCAACTATCAAGCACCTATCTTTAAAGACAGTGGCGAGCATGCCTTTGAAAATAGAGCTATATTATCTAATTAATATAGTTAATATCAATCTACTGTTTTATACCTATTAGAAAACACACGGATATCCATTTTCTCTGAAATGAGCAGGTCTACATGGTAAACTCTTGTAGATCTGCAGCGCCCATGTAACATCACTCACCAATGCTGCCTGCCTCATGTTCGCAGTTGCCACCGGGCAGCTGGCCTGCCCTGCGCTGGAGCTCCATACCTGGGAGCTGCATGCTGCTTCGGCAATTGAGTTATTTTAATGGTTCAGGTTCTGAGATGCAGCAGTGGGGATGAAGCTGTGCAAACAGCAGGAGAAGTCGCCTTCTCCCTTAGTCACTGATTAAAGCATAGGCATGAGGCAGGACTGACGCCACTGATACCAGGCTTTTGTGCTGACCTGGGATTTCTGAGAGACTGAATTACCAGCATGCTGTAAGACTCTCTGCTTTGGGATTTGCATACTTGTGAAACAAACTAATTTGTTACAGTAAAAATAAACCCAAGCTTCACAGTCCCGACATCTCCCCTACTAGACAACGTGGCATTTAGGCGCTGTAATATCTAGACTGATAACAATGCTGTACCACCCAGAAGAGCAGTAAAAGCTGCCTCAGGCTATAGAAAGGACAATTTCTGACTGATTGGAAAAAAAAAAAAAGAGAATTTAAGCTGCTCTTACTGGAGCAGAGGAAGTCTCTCAGAAAGTTGCAATGTACAGTCATTCAGCTACATTGTGCTTGGGGGCTTTTTGATAAAGGTAAAACTATTACAACTACAAATGTTTAAGGTTTTAAACCTTGTATTATTAATGTATTTTTCCTCATTTATGTATTAAACTCAACCCTAGCAGATTACACTTTTGATTCTGTGGTAGACTGGAAAGCATAAGCATTTCTAAAAGGGGTAAATGATATATTGCTTCAGGGTTGCTGATATCACTAGTCCATTCCACTTCTGAAGTAAGATTTTTGAGTCTATATGTGCTGCTTCACTGAAGCTGCAACATATTGTCTTCCCTGTAATGCATTGCATTTCTAATTTGATTGGGGGGGGGGAGAAAAAAACCACCAAAACCGAATCTGATTTGATAGAAGTCCAGGCTGCTCATTGTAATTAAAAAAAATTACTTCTCTGCAATCCACACAGGAAAGAATTTTTTATAGCTTTGTATTAAGAAATCTTAAGTACTTCAATTTGGGAGAGCAAAACTACTTGAGTGACTTTCTTTGGTTCTACTCCAAATCCAGATCTGTATCACACTTTCCATTTTCAATTTATTCAGAATGGCAAGTATTTTGATATATAGATTAAATTTCTCTGAGGTTTGCATTTGTCTAACCATTTCCTCTTATAATAAATTCTCTAGATACTCAGTTGCAGGGGTATTAATATAGGTTTTGCTGAGAGAAGAAGTAACTCTGGGAATCAGCCATGAATATGTCAGAAAGTGAAATATAAAATTCTGTGATTTAGATATAAATGTATTTGGTAGTATAAGACAAACAGAATTACACTGTGTTCATGGAAAGTCAGGGGATTCCTTTAGCAGTGTTGATGCTGTGCATGACAATATAAGAGAAATGTACATCTGTACACATTTCTTAGGTTGTTGGTGTCAGTGGAGTTATATTCTGTTACAGTAGCCATGAATCTTGCTTAATTCATGTGATTAGATTTTGCCAGCTGCCACCCAGTTTTATTACTGCTATCTCAGATGCCTGCCTTTATTCCTTTGCCTCTTCCTCTTGTAAAGCTCTCCAAGACTTTCAAAAAAGAAGAAGAAAACCCTAGAAGCAATAGATCAACATAAACAGCATGGAGGGGAAGGTGATAAGTTTATCAAGGAGGGATGATGGAAGTTGTTTTCATTTATGGTGCAGGGAGAAGGAAGATGGAAGAAAGGATAAAAGTTAATTTGGCCATCATTTGGTTTGATGTGATCCATCTAATGATCATTGGATGCTAAATAGTGCAGTAAAATTGGGGTCCTGCAGGCAATCATTCTACACAGTAGAAGTTTAAGAGAAGGCAGGTTAGTGCCCTCAGGCTGCAACGCGTCTCTAGTTTTCTCCAAATGTTGTCTGTTCCTGTTTGGTTTTTTTTCCTTTGGTTTTGGTTTTGGTTTTGTGGTGGTTTTTTTTTTTTTCCACAGAGGAAAGCACAATGCATATTTATTGCTTTACTCATCCACCTCTTGAATAGAGAAATCAAGCAAGCTTTTTGTTATGGCTGCAGGCTACCATTTGCAAACTGCTGGATATCACAGTGTATTGTAACCTCAAGGTGCCTAGAGGAGTTTAAATGGAACTTTGGTTTAAGCCTTTAAATGTACATGTTGCTGAGAAACTTCTTAATGACTCTACTCTAAAGATATAGATGTAAAAATACAGGGGTTTTTTGTTTTTTGTTTTTTGTTTTTTGTTTTTATCTAGCACTACTTAAGCTAGAGCACATAAACAGCAACTGAGATTAGAGCACAATTTTGGTTCTTTCTAAAGCTATGCAGTAAAGGTCATCTATTCCCCAAAGACCTTCCAGTCAAAACAGGGGAGTTGGAATGTGAGAAAGGAAGGGTTATTATCTGCATTTGCTAAAGCCCTGTGATCTAGGCCACAACAAAAGCCCCACTAGAAGCAGAAGTTTAATGATGACCTCAAGAATTGATACATGAAAAAACACAGTTTCTTTGGAAACACCTTTTGTATTAATCACATACTATCTTCCTTATACTATCTTCCTTTAGGCTACTTTTGATGAATATATGTACTATAACAGACTTTCAGAAGGAAAATCTAATACGGGGCCACAGAACAGAAAAGATGTACATCTTTGTGATGTACAGTTCCTGGCACGAAGTATCAGCTAACAAGAGAGATGCAGAACAGAAATGCTATACATCCATCAGACCTGGTAATGATATTCCCCTCCTGTTCACAGACCTGTTAATAGTTATAATGAGCAGTATGTGTTGTGGTGAGAAAACAAGATTGTATTGTGTTGAGAATGATGCAAATATGTGAAAGAGCCTATAAGAATGCGACATGTTACTGGCTGCTGAAAGGAGAGGCTGAGGTCTGCATGGCAATTCGTACTTGTTTGATGCTTTTAGTTGTCTCTAAAGAAATCTGCTTGTAAATGGCAGTGGGTGTTTTATTTAAGAAGACAAGTGCACTTGGAGTCAATTTTCCTGGAAGATACTTGTCAGGGCCTGAAAGATGCTTTCAAAAGTTGAAAGAAACACTGCCTGGAATCTCAAAAAATTGTGTTGTACTGTAGCAAATCTGGAATGAAGGCTTTATTTTAAAAAAGAGCAACTGGTTGAGCAGTCAAAATGTGACATCATGAGTTATCTAACAAAATATTCCTGGCCTTTCTCAGGAACTTCTCAGTGTCCTTCTTTAGTTGCCAACTGCAACTTCTACTTAGTTCCTAGAGTTCAATTTATGAACTCTGAGAGCAGAATAGGACAATAATACTTCTGTTGGTTCTATGATACAACTGACACACTGCAAGGTCAGTCCTCAGGTAGGCAAAGCTTCTGGTTTCCTCGTGCAATTAAAGAAAGGGTTTCCACAAGTTTCCTAATAATCTGCCAGCCTAAGAGCTACTTCTCACGGATGGGGTAAATTACCGGATGCTTGCTTCTACCTCTTTTCCTTGTCCCCACCTAACCTTACTCTGTCAAGGGGGAATCTTTGCTGACCAGTCACCATGCTGATGAAGTATACACACTTTGTGAGCGAGTCCTTCCTGCGTTGTCCAAGAATGCAAGTGACCTGGGGGGCCTGTGTTACAGCAATAGCTTAGTCAGTAACCCCTACTTTTGAAACCTCTTTCTTTCCAGATATATGTAATTCATATTGCTAAAGAAATTATAAGCCTCTGTGGGAGCAAAAAGGATGTGTGTACAGTACTCAGTTGCTAAGATGATTATCTATCTGAAGGCCTGACCATCAGCCAAGATTTCAAACAAATCAAATACATGTAAATGAAACTCTGCAGTTTTCTCGTGGAAGTCAGAATGAGATCCACTTTGATCCATTTTCCATTTCCCCTACTGCCTCAGGGTAGTTGCAGGTACAATCGGGATAGATTAGATCTGCCCAGGGGAGTGCTTTTATTGTGCACAAGCTGACCTGCTGAAAGCTGCAGTTTGGGACTTGCTGGGGCTGCTTGCTAAAAGATGAATTATTCCAAAGGCTGAGCATCCTGAAGGAGTCATCACCTTCTCTGTCACTTGTTCTGGCTTTGTTAGTAAACACTTCTCACCTGTGACAGTTGCTGATAAATCTCAGACAGGAGTTTCTGGTCTATTATAAACAGCTTTCAGTTGCTCCTGAGGGAGGTGTTTTTTTAGAATTTGGCATGTCTTATTGCTCAGATGGCAGCATTAGCAGTATGGTGCTTTTCCAGTGTCTTTAACGCACTTGTCAGGAATGTTAACAAGAAGATGGTGGGATGTTTCCCTTCCTTTTTTGCTCCTCTACCTGGGATCAAGAATGATCATACTAATGCCAAAACCTTCACATGCTGAAAGTAGGTTTCGGCTGTAAAATCCACAATGACAGCAACCTCAACAGGCCAACTTCCATCCTAAGAGACTACTTTAAAATATCCATTGTACTTGGTTTCTGTAGTAAGCTGTTTTATGCTGACCTTCAGGTAGGGTGGTGCTTAAGACAGGTTCCTATCACAAGCTCTTTATATGCACTTCCCTCATCCCATAGAGTCCCATTCTGTGCACTGCCTGGGTTCTTGCTAAGTCCCAGTGAAGGCAGCAGGATTAGACACAGGTTTAAAGTTAGGCCTGGGCTTCAGCACCTTGTTGGACTGGGATCTGAATTACCATAATGACAAGAACAGAGTAGTGAAACTAGATGATATGTTTATACAAACTAATGAAAAATATGCTGGGTTCCAAAGTTCTCCCATCATATTTGCTCTCAAAGTGCATGCAAATCTACAGTGGTGTTTACATTTTAAAAGGCTTATGGCCATTTATGGATGTACTAATGCAATGCAGTAATTTTCTTCATGGTTAAGACCCCAGGAAGTTATGAGAAGGCAATATGAATAACTATGTGTAAGAGGGTTTTTTTTATCTGAAGCCAGGGTTTTAGAAATGCAAGATACATATTAATGAGTACTGTGCCCATGAAAGGTGCTAGATTAACCTTCCCTAAGAGGAGAATCTTCAATTTATTCACAGGAAAAGTGCTGGTATTGCTGTGTCAGGAGCATGCTCTATCCCTGTTGGGTCCCTACTGTGGCAAAACCTGGAGTGTCTGCCTGCCCTTACACATGAGACAAGATTCACTGAAATTAAGGGGGCTGATTCTTTGTTTACCGTGTATCTTAAGAGGTTTGCTGTACCCTCAGTTTGTAGAAAGATCGTTTTGGGAATGGGAAGGCTGCTTGTCATCTAGACCTGTCCATCCTCTAAACTTCCAGTACTCAGCTCGAAACTGTGAACACAACTGCAGAATGTAGTGGGGGTTTTTTTATATAATGATTAGGAAGGTGGCTACAGAAAAGGCACAGGAGATGCTAAGAAGTTACAATAATGTCTGATTCACAGGTAGCACCTCTTTATGGATGAAACAACTTTCAAATTACCATAAGTTTTGGGCCAGGTTAGGTCAGCTTCAAAGCAAAACCTGGGAGGTGGGAAAGTCTACTTCTGCCAATCTTCTCAGTCTTCTTCAGCAATGCTGGTGGAGTTCATCAACTTGGCAGGAACATTTAGTGCCTGTAACTGCAACAAGATTGTCAGAAATTTTCGGTAGTACATAAAAGTCATAGATTTCTTGGGTTTCTGTAAGAAGATAATGCCCACGGCTGTGTAGATAAAGTAGATACTGATAGACCACAGCATCCTCTGTGAAACTGATGTTGGTCATTAGCTGGTGAACACTTAGATTTACAGATTTCAGTGAACCTGTGCTGATTTACCCCAGCTGAGGTTGTGGCTTGCATGGTTACACTTTGGCAGAACAGACATTGCAAACTGAATATAAAGAAGACACCAATCTATGATGTGGTGTGGTCAACACACTGGAAGGAAGGGATGCCATCAAGAGGGACCTTCATATACTTGAGAGGTGGGCCTGTGTGAACCACATGAAGTTGAACAAGGCCAAGTACAAGGTCCTGCACATGGATCGGGGCAATCCCAAGCACAAATACAGGCTGGTTAGAGAATGCATTGAGACCAGCCTTGAGGAGGAGGACTTGGAGGTGTTGGTGGATGAGAAGCTTAACATGACCCAGAAATGTGCATCTGCAGCCCAGAAAGTCAACTATATCTTGGGCTTCATCAAAATAAGTGTGACCAGCAGGTTGAGGGAGGTGATTCTACCCCTCTACTCTACTCTCATGAGACCCCATCTGGACTACTGCATCCAGCTCTGGGGGGCCCAGTGCAAGAAAGACATGGACCTGCTGGAGCGAGTCCACAGCAGGCCCACAAAAGATGATCAGAGGGCTGAAGCACCTCTCCTGTGAAGACAGGCTGAGTTGGGATTATTCAGCCTTGAGAAAAGAAGGCTCCAGGGAGACCTTATAGCAGCCTTGCAGTACCTAAAGGGGCCTACAGGAAAGCTGGAGAGGGACTGTTTACAAGGGCATGGAGTGGTAGGACGAAGGATAATGGGTTTAAGCTGAAGGAGGGTCGATTTAGATTAGATGTTAGAAAGAAATTCTTTACTGTTAGAGTGGTGAGGCGCTGGAACAGGTTGCCCAAAGAGGTTGTGGATGCCCCATCCCTGGAAGTATTCAAGGCCAGGCTGGATGGGGTTTTGGGCAACCTGGTCTAGTGAAGGGTGTCCCTGCCCATGGCAGGGGGGTTGGAACTCTTTCTAAGAGTAAGGTCTCTTTCAACCCAAACCATTCTATGATTCTATAATTTTGTATTAAAAATTAGCTTTTAGAACTTGATATGGACTTTAATTGATGGGTGTAATTTAAATTGTAGTTTCAAACTTGACATCTACTTTTGTAATATCAATTGCTTCGCAAAAGTGAGCATTCCAAGACAAGTGCAATCTTCATTAGGACGTGTTTGGTTTTTTTTTCCCTAGAATATTTTATTTTTTAAAGAATCTGGCACATTTTCCATTAATATTCATGAAAGTGAGAAATCATAACATTACAACTTTAAATTGAATACCAGTAAAATTATTTGAGATCTACAGCAGTGAAGTGTAAACATTGAACAGGCTTCAGTTATTCACTTAAAGTGGAAAAAGCCAATAGTAAATCATTAAACATGAAGCAAAATATGGAAATGCTTCAGCAAAACAGACTTCACAACTCTGAATAAAACACGGAAGCTACTGCAGAAGTGTTTTCAAAAGGTATTTCTGAGACATAAAAAAGCAGTCTAACCACAGTTAGTTGTAATTCATAGTTCCGTTATGTTTTTATTGTTGGGGAATTGTGTATTATACACAGGTAGTGTAAACATTTATAAATGTTTTTCAATAATATATTTTAAGTATGACCTTTAATGTGAAGAGAAATCAAATTAAACAGTTACTTCTTGAGATATCTGCTTCATATTTACAAGATGGAAACTAAAAAATTATTGACAGACAAAATTAGGCAACTGCAAACAGGTTATTCACAAAGATGAGTACATATTTGGATTCTTTTTGGATACCGGCATTATGTGATGGCATAGTCAGACATTCTCCTCTGGACCTAGCTATTAAAGCATAGGAAATCACCTCCACCTGTTCTTAGTTCAGCCAGCAATTATGGTCCCATGCCTGAAATACCTGACAGGACTGTGTCTGTGGTGTTCCTTGCTTTGTCTACTAAGTAAGTCAGCTGAATTAGTCAAAAGTCGCCCCCCAGCATAGTCAGAGATAACAGAACTCTCTTAAATAAATAGAAGTTTTTTTCAACACTGAGATAATAACAAATACCTAGTTGGTAATTACTTCAGTCATTTTAACTATATATGCAAAAGATTGTCTGATGATGCCCAAAGAACAGAAAAGTATGTCAAGGGACTTATTGTCTGCAAATCCAAATTTTGATCACAGTTTCATGCCAAATTCAACAACTAGATGGATTAAAGTTTCAGTATTCAAAAGCTTGTTTCAATTTTTATTATATACATATTATATGTATATATAACATATATATGTTCTTATCAACTAGTTAGATTTCATATGGCTGAAGAAATGAGCTGTCTGTCAGAATCAAGTCTATTAAGTGGTATTGGGTGGTATTGGTCATCTGTGAAAGAAAATGAAGCAGGTTGGCTTTGGCATCATTGCTAAGCAGGTGTTTGTAAACAGCAAGTCCTCCAAACAATCTTTTTATGTGTAAAAAGCACCCTGATGCCACAGATATTCATTGCTGTCCTCCATTACGTAACCTTTATACATCTTAATTTCTTTTAAAAATGAACTTTCATGCCTTTATGTCATTAAATATTTGTAAACAAAGCAGAACAACATCTTAAATTAGAATTTTTTAGGAAATCCTATAGGTGATTTAATTGACAGTAATAAAAAACAATCTTAGAAGATACTCACTGTTAAAATTCCCTGTACTGTGTCTCTTGATTTTACTAAAATCTTGAGTTCTTCAGGTTCATTTCCTCAGTTTCCTCGTTACTTGTCACATCATCGGGACAGTGGTCTGTCCCTGCTTTGTGTTTAAACTTGTCAATTAATCCCCAGAAACAGTGAAACAATGATAGTGGCATAATGAATTCTGTTTGCACAGAAGTTGTAAGAGGAGTGTGGTGTGTTTCTTGGTAAGGTCAATTTTAGTAAAATAAGAAATTCATGTGTGTAAAAACAAAAACAAAAACAAACCCAATGCACCCTTCCATACAGGAGTATATCTAGCTAAGATCACATCATGATTGTTCACTGATAGTGAGGCTGTGATTGCCAAGCCTGCATTAGTCAATAACAGGCAGGAAGAACATCTCGCCACCATGAGATGAGCTACATGAGGTCCAGGAGCGCAGGCTACTCACTAGCATTCTCTGTGCCTTCAGTCTGTGCCTTTGTTGAGGTTCAGCCCCACTGGCAGCTGAGCACCACATGGCCACTCGTTCACCTGTACTACCCCCGGTGGGATAGGGAAGAGAATCGGAATAAAAAGGTAAAACTCGTGGGTTGGGATAAGGGCAGTTTACTGGGACAGCAAAGGGAGAGGAAATTAGCAACAACAGTACTTAGAATATACAAAGCATGTGATACACAATGCAGTTTGTTCACCTGACCCTATGCCCTGCCATCCCCAAGCTGCCGCTCCTCCCCATCCAGCCCCCTTTATGTGCTGAGCATGACGTCAAATGGTATGGAATACCCCTTTGGAGTGGACATGGTATTTATGCTAGGTAAAGGAGGACCTCTCTTACCTCTGATCTTTATGTTGCCCCAAGGTGGTTCTGTGGTTGGGTTTATTCTTGATGCAGAGGTGCATATTGCAGGGCTTACCTGCCAGGTGCTGGCAACTTTCCTACAGAAACAAAGAAACCCTGCAAACACCAACTCTTTTAGAGGGAGGGAGAGAGTGCACTGCATCCAGTAATGTCAAGGTAAAGCACAAAATCATTGTCTCAGCAGCAGGGTGAGATAACACTAACCCTGGCTTCTGTCATAATAAATCACAGCACAGCAGAGAGAAACTGCCACAGGCAGGTGGCCCCTACCCCCATATAAGTGAGTAAAAATGATCAAACCTGGCTGTTTCTACAGTTGTAGCAACCAGACCCAACTGTCCTTGTCTTTGATTCATCTAGGCTAGCTCAAGCCACACACCATCACTTGCCATTTTACTTGTATATGAGGGAGAAAGGAAACATAAGGGTCAAACCCCAAAGCATTGCTGAATGGCAATGCTGAGAAGTCTGCCAGAGTCCAAAATAACAGAGCGGGGGGATTAACCAGCTTCTTCTAACATCCTTCTTAAGGCCAGCTCTTAGAACAATGATATCCTGGATCCCATAAAGCACAGCAGTGATGATATCTCATGCTTTAGGTGAGATATCACCTAAAGAGGACCACTCTTCCTGCAAATTTCCCATGGCACACTCATCATTCTTGCTATAGAATTAGGAAAACAGTTCATTAGAAATCCAGAGCTGCCAAATAAGATGATTTCATCAGGGCATTCTGCCAGCTGAAGTGGCTCATGTATTTGGCAATCCAGTACCTGCTGGCAAAACATTGCTTGGCAGGGGGAACACATTGCTCCACAAATGGAATGTCTTTCATATTCATCAGGAATATCTCCATACTTCTGTTACTGCTCCTTGCTATCACCCATCCACCTTCAAGAGATATATTTCCGTGTCCTGATGAATCCTGACCTCATGAGGAGCTGTGTGTCACTATCACTGTCTGAAATCCTCTATCTGAAGTCACCTGGCTAAGAATATACAATGATTTGAAAGTTATGGCCCTGCCAACTGAAAGAATAGAGGCAGATGCTGCTGGCAAAAAAAAAAAGCTTTGCAGATGTGGTGATGATGTTGATGATGATGCTTATGGAAATGCCCCCACCCTGTTAGGTATTTTTGTCTTTCTCAAGGGAAGTGTCCAAAGCACAGCATAGTACAACCTGCCCTAGCATTTCATACTCAAACTCTAATGTTTGTAAACTTCCTTGAACACTGTATTTTCTGCAGACCTTGACTTATTAATCTTTCTTGCAGCTCCAGCCTGCAATCTGTTTTCTGCAGGTCCTTGATGATAATGGACTCATTCTGGTTCTGAGCACTTCTCAAGTGCTTTGAAACTTCGCTCAACTAAACACATACAATAGAAGTAGTTTCTGAGGTTTGTCAATAATATAGCCCTTTCCCCCACATTCTTTAAATCTCATGGTAACAGCACATCTTCTGCTATCCATTGTTCTTTATTTTCATTTTCATATTTTTCTACTTGCCATGTTCAGCAACTGATTTACACAAGAGGCTAGTCCTCCCTCTTTGTTTCATGTTTAGGTCATAACTTTCCAGCTCAAGCCCCATTCCCTCTGAAATATTCCAGTAGGTCTTTATGGATGAGAGGACATTTGGTCCTAAGTTGAAACCTTTACTGCCATTGCTGTGAGAATACTTATTCCATTCCAGTAGAAATGGACTCACTGTGAGGAATTGAATAGAAAGGAGAAGAATTTGAGAGGTATCTCTGACTTGTACTTGGAATACATAAACAAGCCTCTGCTGATGATACTAGGTGTTACACTGATCACACTGGGTGCTAGTGTAAAAACACACTTATATGATGATTGCGTAGTTTTGTTTAAGGCAATACATTTGATGTTTATGAGAACAAAGGTGGAAATTGTCCATTTAGAGTCTACTGTAAGGGATAAACCATCAGCTTGGTCACAGTCTGCTTTTAATTTTTATGGTCTCTCCAATTAGCATTGACAGAACAGATGAAATAAAACAAACAGAAAAGACCCCCTCTGAGCAGAAACCCCAAATAAAAATGTAATGTGCATCCAAAGTATTCATTATTTATAACAGGGACCAAAAATGCTTTCCTTTGAAACTACTGTATCTTTACCATACACTGCTGAAAAATTTACTTTTTCTGTCCTGAAGGTGAAATGAAGAAATAGTTTTGTATATTCAGTAGGATGGAAGTGGTTGTTATGATATATCTGAGGTTTGCACCACACGAAGAAACAGTACGGGCATGTTACATGCATGAATGCTTTTTTTACATGTAATGCAGTCTGTTATTAAGCTGTGTATTTAAGCAGAAAATAGACCAGGTTGGACAAAAGTGGAAAGAGGAAACTGTACATACTAAAAAAAACCATGTGCATTTGGTCACTCCTCATTGACAGGAGCAGGTTAAGCATGGTTGTCAGAAAACAAGGGAAATGCAACTTTTCATTCAGCTCTTAGTGCCCTTGACTAGAACAGAACCCACTGAATCAAAAGAGATCAAGGGTAAGATTCTCAAAATCTGCCTCTGGGCACTGCAGACCACATTCCCATTTATTTCAGAAGGATTGGGTATCTCTTTCCTTCAGTTCAAATGGTTGTTGCGGAAAATTCAATGTGAATTCTCATTGATTACCGTGTTAGGAAATGTTATCAATTATGTAATATGAATTCAAGGTATAATATATTTACAAATATACTTTTACCTTGGCTCCAATGCTAGAGTAATTTCATAGGCAGAATTCTTTGCAAATAAATTATCACTTTTTTCTTCTGTAGCACTAAATAGCATGTGCCAATACTTAATTCAAAATAGGTAATTAGAAATCTTGCTAATGACACTTAACACAGTTAATGTGCTGACACTTCAGCAGATTACTCCCAGGGTGATATTATGCAGTGTCTTGGCTCTTTGCCCATTTGGGATCATCTAGAGAGTTGCAGCAGACCCTTGGTACTACCTGGTGCATTTGTCATCCATAGCTTATGTCTACTTGGTGATGTGACTCAGCACATCACTTGCATCATCAGGATGCAATGTGAGAGGCTATGTCGTGAGACATCTGCATGTAACACAACTATGGTTGCATTTTTCATGCCTTTCTGGAAGAATTTGAACCTGTTATCGCCACTGTATGCCCAGAATATCAATGTTTGAAGATATGAAGTTAACATTCAGGAACAATTGTGTGCCATTCTTTTGGGATGTAGACCCCCATATACTCCTCACCAGTGAAAGAAGTCCAATGATAATTCATCTGGCCTATTGTATTAAATGCTTTCAGAGTAGGTAGAGGAAAGTTCATGACAAATTGTTCTTTGTACTTAGTTGTAGAGTTAGATCACTAAATTTCTAGATCTGAGAATGAAATCACAACAGCAGGTCTGGTCCAAAGCCAGTGAGAACCTTTTCATAACTTCAGCAGACTGTGAGGTAGGCCAGAGTATTGTTGAAGTGTTTGCTTACTTTTTAAATCCTGCTCAAATGCACTACCTAAATTTTAGGGTGATATAAAATACTACATCACCTGCTGGGTAAGAAGTCCAGTGGCTTTAGTGGAGTTAAATAAGTTTACATCAGCTAAAAGTGTGGTTCTGAGTTTTTGTCTAAATTGCAATGAACTGAACACCTAATGCTGCTAATAAATAAAACTTCAAACCAAAAGAGTTGCACAGTGTAAGGTTTGAAATGTTGTCAAAACAAGTGCTGATCCTTGAATGTATTGTATATTTTACAAAGGAAGGGTTGTGCGCCTTAATTATTTATGACTGAGTGATTTATGGATTTTAGGTTGAGGTTCACTTTTTATTTTTCCCATGTTTGCTGTTTCCCCTTGATCTCAATTTAACAATCTCTTTAATATTGATTTGGATATGACAAATAATGCAAATTTTTAATGTTCTGCATCATGTGGCATACTTCAATTATTGGGATTTACTCTCATGAATAATTTATAGGTATATGTTCTTTAATTCATCATTGATCGTTGCCATCTTTTAAAAATGAATGTAGTTACCTATTAGTTTTCCTGGATCAACAGGCATGGGTAGATGTGTTCTCTTCAACCTCATGTAGTACAAGAAAAGCAGTGATAGTTGAACCTTTCCCAGATTATATCACAGTATGGTCTAGCACTGTTTTTTTACTACATCTTAAAGGGAACATTTTAGACTTTATAGTCATCCAAGCACTGATGTATCTGTTGACACTGTAAACAGAACTAGTTATTCCATAAGCAGCAATTTTACCTTGAGGCCATAAACCCATATCCCAGCATCTGAGTATTTTCAGTTTTCAGGTTACATGCAAACTAATGTTTTAGGAGCACAAAGCATTAAAACTAAATATCTATTACCCTAACCAGTCCTACAGCCCTAGAGAGAATGAACTTCTACTAGTTGTGGAAAGGCAGATCTCAGATTTTTAAGCATTACAGGTTCAGAGAGGTTTGCTGGAACCGTGATGGCACGATGGTGGAAGTAAGGGGTGCAAGTTAGCTTAGCCTGAGAGGAGGATTCTTTAGAGAATGCAGGGTTATATGGTGAGACTGCTACGCTTTAAGAACTAACAAAAAGTCAAGAAAAATTGTCTTGAACTGAGAACAGATCAGAAAAAGAAATAGTCTGCCTTTTCACATTGGAATAACCATAATGATTCCTCCTAGCTGTGTCCTGCATCAAGGACAGTACTGAAACAGTTTCCAACCATAGGAAAAAAACCCATGTGGTAGAAATCTTTTGCACTGTAGCAATCTGAAAGCTGATTTTCTGATGATAATAATTTTTAGATGGTATGGCTTTTTAATAGGAACTTATTTCAAAATAAAGGGATGAAGTCACTAAGTAAGTGACTTCAGCCAACCTGGCATAGAAAGACATTAGCAGAAACAGGCAGGTCACTTGGGTCAGCTCTTCCAACCACCACACCGCACTGCCTTTGTAGGAAAGTTTTAAGATGCTTCATTCATCTGCTGAGAACTGAATGCGCAGTGCTTATGAGAAGTCTGTGCATGCAATCTGTTTTCCTCTGTAGAGAGGAGGACAAGAGAAAGGGTGAAGGTATAAATTTTGTATCTCACAATAATGAATATTTTTATAACTCCATATGACTAGAAGGACATTTTCCCTGCACTGCCACATGTAGAACAAAAATATCAAAACTTTCAAGTACATTTGGGATCACAGAATCCAAGTTGTAATATTTAACTCATTATATGGTCACAAGCCATTAGTTTCAGCTCCAAATTGGCAAGAAAATAGCCGTTCAGAATTCCTACGCATGTGGGAAAAATGTACTCAGAAAAATCTAAAAATTAATCAGACAAACCTGTTTCATACCAATTCCCTTTTTCCATTTTAACACCCTATTGCTTATGATGAAGGCTTATTAGTTTCTGTCAAATATTTCATCATTTAATCCTCAGCCTTATTTGAGAATGGCTACATTACATTTCTATTCTGGCTCTAAGGAGGTTTATATTTGTTAGTCTTGATTTCAAATTTATTTAATGCTAATCCACTTCACCAATTCATAGTACTTCAAATACATGTTTATTCATTTGTAATTCTTCTACAATAATAAATCTGTGTTTCAGATGAAGTGGGAAATTGTGCAAAATAGTTCTTTTCTTCATAGTGGTAATTATTCTAAGTCACTGCTTAAAACTAGTTTCATGTTACATATGGAAATCCACAGAAAGATGTGGTCTGAACAATTAATGGCTTCCTACAGAAGTGCAGTCCATTTTTCCCCTCTGTTCCAACAGCCTGTTAAAATAATTCTATTGGCAACTAGCAAAAATTCTGAGTGCTCATTAAAAGAAAATGACAAATATTTTTTTCCTCAGACAGTATATGGTGATAAGTGTCTGGGAATTACCGATGCCAAAAGACTTTACTGCAGCTGTGTACTACCTACTTAATCAAGTGGGAAACATTTATCTTAGTTTGACTTTTGTATTGGAGAAACTCTGTTAATGGATCAGTCAGTATATCATTTTTCTGTTTTCACTAAAGTCTTAAAATGTCCATCTGTTGTCTTTAGTAAACAGAATCCCATGAAACACACGTAGTCACTCAGTCAGGACGTGTAGGTTTTCTTGGTACACACCTGTGTGGTACAGTTTGCACACACTGATAATTTTAAAATAGGGCAGCATATGTCACAGTCCTGATGAACATTACCCTGGGGAGTCCTGGATCTCTGAAAGCTCACCCAGCTGCTCTGTTTGGATCCTAACAGAATGAACCCTTGTTGGTATGAGTAGGCTGGCAGACCCCAAGCAGTTTTCTGTGATGTTTGAGAAATGCTGATTCATTTATTCATACATATGTGACAGCAAGAGCTTGCGTTAGACCTTTAAAACAGCACAGAACTGTGTACCATTGTGGCTCCAAGCAGGAAGGATGTCAGGCATGGAGACTTGTTTTTGCACCACCCTCACCACCCTGTATTCCTAAGGGTGAGGTTTCATCTTTCCTATCTTTCACTAGATGCCTAACTTTGAAATGATGTGGTTGGTACATCTCAGCCTAAGAGAGTTGTGTAAGATCACTGAGAAGAATCACACTCTGGAGGTGCTAGACCATCTGTTGACTTTTTTAAAGGGAGTCCAGATGATTAACTGCTACAAGATATTTAATTCTGGATGACTAAAGTTAGGTGAGATATAAATTACAGACAAACTCTTGTTACCAACATGGCTGACAAGGACTAGTCTAGATTGTGTGCATTTGTCAGAAAACAGTGAGTGAAAGTTGTTTTGGCCACATTATTTCATTCAGCAGAATATGGTAAGAATAAGACTATATAAGCACAGGGTCCTTCTGCATAATTAGTATAATGATGATGATTATGGTACTGGTAACATTTGGGAGAAAGCAAGCAATTGGCAGAGGATGGGAAGTACAAGCAAATAAACTAAAACAATGATCTAATATTACCAGAAAAACACAAAGCCGAATTTCACCCAAGGATTGCAATTGCAAATATACATTAATAAGATTCCTCAGTGGATGTAGCAGAACATAATTTAGTCTGAAGTGCACTTGAGAAATTCAAAATACCTCTCTTTTGTTGCTTTTTGACATGACAGAGGTCTGGATAAGTGTTAGGTTTTAATGTAAATTAACAAGATTATTATGTCTGCAATTTGTCTACCAATAGTCTTCATCTGTTTAATTTTCTTCAGTATCATCACCCTCCATCTTATCCTCTTTGAGATGCTCCAAGAGGAAAAGAATTGTCAGGGCACAAGAATTATTTAAATTTCATTTTAAAAAACAGTCTTGGTTTCTTAGACTGTCTTGTAATCAGGCTAACCATCTTGAAGAATAAATACGGAATTAATCAAGCTTGTGCTTTCATGTTCACAAAATTCCAGGAACTCCTAGCATACACTGCAAAGAGGTTAAAACCATAATATTATAAAACTATGTTAAAATGACCTATGCCTTGGTTTCTGGAGAAAGGTTGGATAAATGAGCAGGGTACATAAGCATTCATTTTGTCAAGTACTTGTCTAAGAGCAGCTAATTAAAACCACTTCTATTCAAAGATAGCAGGAGTTATATAGGAAAAGGCTTAAAAATAAATGGAACTTTTTCTCCAGTTCAAAAATATTTGGATTATCTTTAGTATAATTTTGCAAAGTTATTTCATTACCATTGTTCTAGAAATGAACCTGAAATCTGTTCTAAAATTTAAATCACTCCTTCCTCCCAACTTCCCCAAACCTACTTTCACTCTCAACACTTTAAGATCCATTTTGCAGCTTAAAAATAAATAAATAAATAAATAAATAAATAAATAAATAAATAAATGAGGTCCACTGGAAATCTCCAACTTTTGCAGGGTCTAATCGCAGCTTCTGCTTCCTTGGGGCTCAAATAACTTTTCTTCCTCTCCAGAGACAAAAATATCATATAGTGAATATAAAATGGTTTTCACCATATCATTAATCCCAAAGCACTAATACGCACTCATAGTGTTTTATAGCTGTGCAATTTATGTGAATGTGTGTGCATGCATAAAGGGAAAGGAGGGGATACATAACAGATGGTTATTACAAATGTTGCTTTACTGTATACATTTAATTTGCAGATTCTGCTCTTGCACATGAACCCTTTCAACTATCAGACTGTATAGCACAAGGGCTTGCACAATATCAAGTAATTTTTGGCAGTTGCTGTTCAGTCTTTCATCACTGCCAGATCTTTGGCAGTTTAAGCCGAATCCCTGTCTAGTATACAACTACCACAAGGTCCTCATTAAACTGGAATGTAATACTTGGGGCCAGAAGACTCTACGTACAATGTAAACCCAGACTCTCTCCCTTGACTTTTGAGTGAACAACTGTTTAATATGTGGTGCCTTACGAAGCTACCATAATCAAAAGGATAATTATTTATATACACATTCAGATCCAATGTAGATAAATAAAAATAAAGAAAATAATGGAATAAATGTCAGAAGTTAAATGTACTTGAATATATGCATTTATGCCACTAGGAAACTGTGACAATTGACACAGACGTGTATATAGGGCAATTATGACATACTGAATGCCAAAGACTGCATGAAGTCTGCAATACACCCTAGTACTAGAAACAACGTGTATACAGAAATGTACAGTTGTGTGCACACAAGAAGAATCCTTTTCTGCTCATTCTTCAAGACATTATTTTAAGTATTAACAATAGCTTGGAACCACCACATAAGTTTATACAATGACCGTTTAGGTTTCGAAGTCCATCCATTCTCCAAGTGGAAAAGGAAGAATATCTTACTGAGGTTCATCTGTCCATGCAAATATACCTCTTCCCACAGATATCAGTTCAGTGCCATGCTTATACTGCCAACATACACCCCCTAACAATTCTTTACAAATAAGGGCTTGACAAAGCACCAACCTTCTAAGAATAGCCTTGTTCATCCAGAGCCTTAGAAGTTTATAGTTCCCAATATCATAATGACTCCTACCTTATCTGCCCCATGGATGGTCTATGCCTACCTCTATACTTTACAAAGTAAAAAAATCCACTAAATATAATGTTCTTCTCCATGAGAAGCAAATAAATGGAACCGTCTCTCCTTGCACATCGTGTTAAAAAATACTTGTGACATTTCCTTATTGGGTTGCAATTGCTCATCCATGTCTCTTTTCACATTGATTCTTTCATTCTGTATTGAACGACATAGATATCCTGCACAGAGGAAATACTGCAAGTGAAGGTGATATTCTTGCATGGAGCATTTACACATATCAAGAGTGCTGGACTTCTTTTGGCTGAGATACTTGCCAAGCACTTTCCATCATTACATCAGCCTGATATAATTTGGTTTTGATTTTTGACTCAGTTCTTAGTGTTAGGAGAGAGGAATAGAGTGCAGTATAAGGATATATGAGGGATAGGAACACAAAAGCACACTAAGGTTATGTAATTTTCTTCTGGAACATGTGCATGTTGGTAATTTTTTCTCTAAGGGTTCTCTGAAAGCTGAGTATTCCCTGCTGTTGCACAGCTAAAATGCTTCACTATTGGTGGGCCATTTCAGCCCATGGTCTACATTCTCGCCACAGATATCTTTGATAGCAAATATAGTCTTCTGAATCCCACCTCTCTCCTACCCTCACTTACCCCCCACCCCCTCCCCCCCCAAAAAAAAAAGAGAAACAGAAAGAGAGAAAGAGAGAAAGAGAAAGAGAAAGAGAAAGAGAAAGAGAAAGAGAAAGAGAAAGAGAGAAAGAGAAAGAAAGAGAAAGAGAAAGAGAAAGAGAAAGAGAAAGAGAAAGAGAAAGAGAAAGAGAAAGAGAAAGAGAAAGAGAAAGAGAAAGAGAAAGAGAAAGAATTCCCTACTGAGTTTAGGGCAGTTGTTTTGAAGACAGAAAACGTAATTTTTTTTTTTTTTTCTTATCCATGCCCACACCTAGAAATATTGAGGAGCTTTGTGTGGAAGATGAGTACTGAAGCAGTACTTCTGGACATGCACAGCAGCATAACACTTAGAATCTAGGGAAGTTTTCACCTTTTCAGTCTAAGCAGAATTTTTTTTACTCATTTAACTCATGCTCCCTGCACACATCACAATCTAGGTGCCTAATCTATTCTAGATTTTATTCCAAATTAATAGGTAATCAGAGTAACTCTAATGTGATCAAATGGCTGAGTAGGAAGGAAAAGGGAATTATTTTGATTGGCCAAGTCAATGTCAATGATCAAGGCTATAAAGATAAATACGTATTTTTATTAATTCACATTCAGTGTTCTGCTTTTATTAAAAACAAAATGAGGCACTGTAATTAGGAAGCAGATAAGTGCAGAATGTGAAGATATAGGGGGCTTTACATCAGTTCATGGCTGTTTGAGGTTACGTCATTGTGTCTTGATTTTAAAGCAATTTCACAAAATCAAGTCTTAGTTGCTATAAGGCTGTTTGGCACAAGAACCTATAAGGACCTTGAGGTTAAATAAAAACTGAGGTAAACTGCACATGTTTCTATTTATAGGAGTATTATTATGACCTTGACAGCATTTTCATGAGATAGATTAAAATTTTGCCACTAAAATTCCCTCTACAGGCTGAGATTTATCACAACAAGGCTTCAGTATTTTAGTAGCTTCTTAAAAAGATGAAATTAGGCTCTGATGCTGGAAAAGGCTTTACTGTTTATATCAAAACTGGCTGAAATTCAATTTTGTTTCATGGGAATTTAGGATGTTTTGAACAAGTTTTTATTTCAGTGTGAAGATGAAAGTAGAGTTTTCTAAATTTCCCATGGAAGCAAATAATTTTTAAAAAATGATAATTTTGATATTAAGAATTTTTGAGAAACAGTACAGAATTTGATCAGATCTTTCTAATATGGAAATGAATCAATACTACATAACTACCAGTTTTCCAGAGCATCCAGGGGGTCAGAAAAACCAAAGACATTCCCATGAATTAGGAATAGTGAGTTCAGGTGTGGAAGACTCAGTCATAGCCAGGTTTGCCAGAGCTTTCATGGACCATCGCTTCATGAGGAGGACCCTAAACATTCTGAGTCCCCTGAGCCTACATCTGAGCATCTCCTCCCAGTACCATGTTTATTTGGCATTCAATACGCCCTATAAAATGAAGAAATAATCTTCTCATTTTGAAAATGGGGAGGAAGAGAGATGGAAGACATTGCCAAGATGTAAACTCATCTTTGCATAACTTAACCTTGGGAAGTCAGGAGCTGAGAGCAACCAGGAAGTAAAGCCAAACTAGCTGAGAGGAAATATGTTGGATGGGCCTGTAATTTGGACTGGAGGATGATGCATACATCCAGTCAGGAATCACAATAATGTTTTTCTTGTCAGGTCAGAAAAGTCAGTGAGCTTTGTGTCTTCTAATAGAAAATTCAGGAAAGTGGTCCTGACTAAGTATGCCAGTACATCAAGGTAGGAGGTATTTTCAATGAGCTTCTCCTTACTCACTTCCCAAACTGTTCCACTCTCTGTACCAAAATAATTATTTGATCGTAGAGCCTGAGAGAGAGAATGACTTTGCAACTGAGTGGGTTACACGTACCTTTGGGAGTCTATCATGCCTGGATAAATTATATTGCTCCAGAGTGAGATGATGAGTGGCAAGTTTGAAGGGCAATATTTGAGTTTTAGCTACTCTAAGGTCCTTTGTGGGTCCAAGACCATGTATTTATCTGTCCAAAGGCTCAAAAGGAAAGCTGTAGTTGAGCCAGCAGCTTAACTCTCTTGGAAAAAATTCTTGTGCTCTCAATGCTGATACTCACTGTTTATTGTCAAAAGGCATCCTTTCTACTAGTTTTCCTTGGTTTAGAACATAAAACTGCAACATACATTTGCAAAACTCTATAATTAAATAATAATTGCTGTGACAATAATTACATATGTATAGTTGAGATCTGTAAAATTTAAAGATGTGGTTTAGAGTGAAATATATTTTTCTAAGGAAATCATTATGTCTTATTCTAATGTTATATAACTCTATGAACTATTTAAAATTTATTAAAGATCTATAAAATGGGATACACATTGGTTTCTCTATTGCTCTAGCAGGACCCCAAAGGAGCTATTAAAATATAGGCAGTGAACAAGCATTAAGTATGTCACAAATCTTGACTAAATCCTAATAGGGCTATTGATAGAATATTAACCTCAAAATTAATCTCCTATTCCACTGTGTATTAATAGCACTTTGAAAATGCATATACTTTAATTTTGCCAAAACAGAATAGAAATAAAAATAAATTAAATTACTGTACAACATCATAAAAATGTTTAAGAAATCATAAAATTGTGAAAAACCTCTACCTTATTCCAAATCATTATGTCTATTGTTATAAGAATTTGTGCTGTCTTATGTGATCACAGCAGTGATTGCCAACTTAGGAATGATTGTACCTAAAATGAACTACAATATTTTTCTGCAAGCCATGGAAGAAATTAAATTTAAAAAAAAAAAAAAGCTGGGAGAAGAGTGAGACATAAAGCCCTGGCCTGTGATTTTACATCATATCATGTTAAATCTGCATTTTTGACATGGCTTCTAACTGAGGCATCCTACTGTGGTGGGTTGACCCAGGCTGAGGGCCAGGTGCCCACCAGAGCCGCTCTATCACTCCCCTCCTTCTCTAGACAGGGGAGAAAAAGTACAACAAAAAGCTTATGTGTCAAGATAAGGACAGGGAAAGATCACTCACTGATTATCGTCACAAGCAAAACAGACTGAACTTGGGGAATTCATCTAATTTATTACTAGGCAAAACAGAGTAGAGGAATGAGAAAAAAAATCAACTCTTAAAACACCTCCCCCCACCCCTCCCATCTTCCCGGGCTCAACTTCACACCCGGCTTCAACCTCCGCCCCCCTCAGCGGCACAGGGGGATGGGGAATGGAGGTTATGGTCAGTTTGTCACACGTTGTTTCTGCTGCTTCTTCATCCTCGGGGGAGGACTCCTCTCATCGTTCCCCTGCTCCAGCATGGGTCTCTCCCATGGGCTACAGTCCTTCATGAACTGCTCCAGCACGGGTCTCTCCCACAGGGTGCAGACCTTCAGGAACAGACTGCTCCAGCGTGGGGTTCCCCACGGGGTCACAAGTCCCGTCAGCAAACCTGCCCTGGTGTGGGCTCCTCTCTCCACGGGTCCGCAGGTCCTGCCAGGAGCTTGCTCCAGCACAGGCTTCCCACAGGCCACAGCCTCCTTCAGGTGCCTCCACCTGCTCTGGCGTGGGGTCCTCCAGGGGCTGCAGGTGGAATCTCTACACCTCCTCATCCTTCCTCCATGGGCTGCAGGGGGACAGCCTGCTTCACCATGGTCTTCACCACGGGCTGCAGGGGGATCTCTGCTCCGGCACCTGCAACACCTCCTCCCCTTCCTTCTGCACTGACCCTGATGTCTGCAGAGTTTCTTACATCTTCTCACTCCTCTCTCTGCCTGCAAAAGCTCTCTCTAACTGTTTTTCTCTTTCTTAAATATGTTATCACAGAGGCGCTGATTGGCTTGGCCTTGGCCAGCGGTGGGCCCATCTTGGAGCCGGCTGGCATTGGCTTATCAGACACAGGGGAAGCTTCTAGCAGCTTCTCACAGAAGCCACCCCTGTAGCCCCCCCGCTACCAAAACCTTGCCATGCAAACCCAACACACCTACACAACATCAGCTGTCATTTTTTTGAGTGCCTCAGCTATGTTGTAGATGTTACTGTGAGCAAGGTTTGGCGTGGGACTCAACGTAGGGAAATAGTCCATCAGTACACATGTCCCCAAGTTCATGAACCTCAGAAATAATTTGTGCCATTTCCTCAAAATAACAATCCATATAGGAAAATCCCCAGTTAAAGTAGAATCATGACTAAAGTGCATTATGGAGAGATGGGTGGATTCATGCAAATTTTGTATTCCTAAATTTTAGGTGATGGGCAGGAAACATCTGCATCCTACATCTTGTGACCAAAAGATCTATCAAATTCTGTATGCATACATTCATGAAAGCTCTTACTGGAGGTTCAGCAATGTGACAGAGTTTTGATGTAAAAAATTTTGTACTGTGAACTGGGATGTCCAAATAAAACCTGAATCTAAAACTTGAAACTTGGTCTAAACATGAGCACTCGATGTGCTTCCTTGTCTCGCTCTAACTTCTAATTGAATGCAAATAATGACATAAGAATAGTTTGCAAGATGAGACAGTGCTAGATGAAAGGACTAGAAAATGTTCAACAGCTGATGTGCAGCTCTTTTCTCTTTCCAAATGTAACAATTTCAGAAAATTCAGAAAATGTGACAGAAAATTAGGTTGAATTTCAGAACGACAGAAAGATCCCCAAACAAGTAAGTTTTAAATAACACTGTCTTTTGAAACAAACAGCAACACTGTTTCCTCTGAGAAAACACTTTGAAAATTATGATCTTTCTTTGAGTTAGCATATGCTGAAAGAAGGGTTGAGTTGCAGCTGTTTCCAGAGCTCAGCATATACTTCAACCTGTTCTCAGTTTCCTTTTCTATTAAAAATGTAAGAGACTCTTTCTCTTTGCTAAAAAGCTGAAAAAATGCAGTAGCTTGTAAAAATGTTATTCTGCAAGGTTTAAAAGATCTCTTTAGTAAAGCATTTGATTTTAAAAGTTAAGGCTATACTGCTTCCACAAGGTTTTTTGCAGCTCCCACATGGAATATAATCTTGTCTCAGATTTTAAAAAAAATATAAATCTCTTGACAGTGGTGCCTCCAGCTTTCAGTAGGACTCCTTCATGGTTATTGCAGGATGGCAAGTTATGTGTCTCCGGCCCCTGCTGAGTGAAGACGTTCAGGAAGTATTGGGGATATGCTGGGGCTCAACAGACTCAAATACATCACTCCAATACCCAGCTAGTATCAGCACAGTGCGAGCAGGGCTTTTCTTCACTCTTACAGCTGACGATGGCTTGGATATTTACCTTATTTCTTTGAGACACAAATGTAATTGCAATCTGGGCTGACAAATCGCATAGCGTGACAGTGTTAATGTTTTGCAGGCTAAGTGGAGTGAGATGGGAGAAGTTGAAGGAACAGTTCTGGAGATAGTACTGGTGACAGAGAGGTGGCTTTTTTTTTTTTGTCTGATAGAAAACATTTTTATAAAATTAATACAAAAATCATTAATAGCTAGGAGATATATTAATGATGAGGTCATATATGTAATCTTACAGCTGTGCTGATGAAGCTTTATAACCTGACAAATGTGATCAGGACACATTGGGGGGGGGGAGGGGGCGGGGCCCAGGGAGGAGGGAGGTTTGCAAAAACATGGGTGTTAATAATAAATGAATAAATATTAGCCTGGGAGTTACATAGTGAAAAAAAAAAAAAATACAAACTGCTTTCCTTTGGTGTAGGGCATGAATAAGTGTGCAGAAAAACAAGCATGACGGAGCTGAGGATCAGCACCATACCATCCTTGTCTGCTCCATGTTCTGATCTGCTGGGTGCTGATGATAGGAGCTGTGAGGAGGCTCAGTGAGTCATCCCGTAGGTGGCTGCCTGTCATGGGTGGGTGAAGCGCTTCCTATATATAGCTTCTGCATGGGTTCATAGCACACTTGAGGATGGCCTGGAATGAAAGGTTCTCTCAAAAAGCCCTGGGTAAATCATTATTTTATTATTACAGCAAGGTGCTAGCAGCTGACAATTGCAATAATTGGATCAACATTCATATTGCAAATGCCAGCAGGGTTGACTCAGCTGTTTATAGTTCTGTAGCAGATAAATTAAATTCTATGAAACTGATTTTATTTTGGGTGAGATTTTGGGGAGATGGGAGAAAGAAAGGCCAGCCTGTCCTTTGCCAATGTTAGAGATCCTGGTGCTGCTGGCCCAAATGACCTCTCCACTGTCGTGTTGAGAGTTAGCCACACAGGCAGTGGCAGTTCCAGTTCTCAATGAAATCCCCATTTCTGGCTCCTGTTCTGTTATAGGCACGGCGCAACTCCTCAATGCTGAATTAAAACAGGGACATGGATGCTCTCACACCTAACTGGAGCTATCGGGATCTTGAGTGGAATCTAAATCCCAGTGTTAGGTGCAGTGAGTATCTTTACAATGAAGACATGCTCCCCTAAGAGCCATTTAAAGGCAGTAGACTGGCTTACCTAGATAACAAGAAAATACTGCTACTCTTCTCTGGTGTGAGAAGTTAATCAGAGTCTCAGGAAATCATCACCTGCAGGATTCCACCACTGGAACATCCTCCTGGAGGGAGAGGCCTTGTCATCTTTCTAAAATGAGACACAAACCTCATGGCAGGAGGATGATCCTTTTATGTCGTAACCTTAAATTTAGAGCACTTACCCAAAACCATGCAATGTGGGCTCAGTTTCTTCCTCTCTTTGAACATACTCAACCTTCATTTTTTGAAATCCCTTGATATCAAAGAAAATTGGGTTATTAGCTTCTGTTAGCCCTCATCTAAACTCACACATGACAAAAGCTATGTGCTGAAGTAACAAAATTTTGCTTTTCCTCATTGAATGATAATTACATCAATGGTTCTGTGCATTCAGGATGATGTTTCCAAAGATAATCTACAATTTGTATTTTGGAAAACTACTGAGAAGCAGTGCTATGAACTTCAGACATATATTTATTAGGTCTAAACCCAGGAAACATATCCTTGATGGTCTGTTTATTTACTTTCTCCATCACTGCCTCTCTCTTTCCCTGGCGTGAATAATGTATCAGTGCTTTTTTTGTTGGTGGGTTGTTGGGGGTTTTTTTTTGTTCTCTTAACACCTAGAAAAAAATGAAGATGTTAATTTCTTACAATGGCAGCTAAGACAAGCACAATTAAGCAGTTTACTTTGTAGAGATTGCTCGCTGAATTCTTCAAGAAGTTCCTATGCAGCTGATGCAGTTGAGGACCATGCTATTGATTCCTAGCTGACAGCAAACAGGTGGCCTGTCAGCAGAATTGTTCATACTTTTAGTAGGGTACATCATTAATGAAGCCAAATACGAGCTTATTTTTTCAGCTCCCCGGTATTAAAAGAGTAGTGCAGTATACTGTAGAAGTAATTTATTAGATCTCATGTGTCATTCACGGAAACCAGTTATGCTGAATCTGTGAAAAAAAAAAATATCTGTGAATCACGGAAAAAAATCAACTTTCTCCAGCAACGTCTGTTAAATGGTGCCCTGCATTCTTTCTGACAAATTTTATTTTTCCACAGGTGAATAAGTGCTAAAATACCGCTTTGCATATCCAGTAGTAGTAGTGTATCTCTGTATTTACTGACAAATGCCAAGGTGTCAAGGGATAAAGAAAAACCTGGGACAGCTAGAAATGCCAGTCAGTAGGTCTTTTTAGCTTTGTATCACCTTTTTTATTTTTGCTATATCTAGAAAAGTCTATTCATTGGGGGACAACATAAAATTGTAGTGAGTTGGTGGATTTTAAAGCACCTGGCTAAAATTTCACATACTTTAAATTCTAAATGAAATAATAATAGTTAAAGAATCAAATCCCGTTCACTTTACTCTCACAAACAGTCCCATTGAAACTAAGCCAGCTGTGCAATATGTGGTCTCTTACTTATTGTTTGTTTCCTAGAAGTGAATTTCCCCAGGGCAGTGACCTGAGTGATCAAGTTCACCGATACAAAAAGATGCATTGCTTCATAGTCATTTAGTACTTCTGTATGTGGCAAAACAATAATAAGCTAGTCCAAAATCCTAAACAATTAAAGATTATTTTAGAATTAAAAAAATATATTAATAACTGCTGTGATGCTTAATCTTAAGAGGTTTATCTATAAAGGTACAGACAGCACCGTGGGCAGTATTCTTAAATGCTGTGTTACTGTTCTTTGTTGTTCTTTGGGTATATTTTTCTATGTAATATATGTACTTTTAAAAGAAATTTCTTCATATCCCTGTAGTCTTTGTCAATTTTATAATTGCTTGATAGTTTTGTTCAGTAGAATGTTAGAAGGGTTTTTTGTGTGCTGTCACCTTTGATTATTAAAGTTTTCTAGGGGGGGGGATGTGATGTCTGAAGGCTAAAGTGGTTGCATTCAGGGGTTTTATTTGAGAAGTTGTATTTTTTAATAAATGACTGTCATTTAAGAAAATTCAAAATGTATGGAAAGGTATTGTTCCTAGGGTGTATTATTGTACTTTTTTTTTCCATGTTCACCATTTGCTATTCTTCTATTCTTTCTCTCTCAATTACTATTGATGTTCAGGATGCCTGTCAGCTGATAGCTTTTTATAAGCTGTTCTGCAAGCTGAACACAAATAACATGACAGCTTGCAGGCTACTTGTTGTCATGGTGTTCTTACTTTGCTCTGGGCAATGCCATATAAAGAATATTACATCTCGACTCCTATTTGCATCAACAAAATATTTTAACATTAACACAATCATATCAGAATGGCAGGATGTTTATGACATTACCAGCACCAAGAAAGCAGAATAAAATTATGTTCTGTTTACGCCTACACATTTTCACCCACTCCCAGGCACTGTACTACTGTGGTTACAGAATTGTTGTTTTCTGTGGAGGTAAGTTGATTTCAGGTTCTAAGCTCAATTATGAAATTTAATTTAAAAGGTCTTTCTGACTGCATTTGCAGGCATTCATTAAATGAGATGTAACACAGGAAATGTCACCCTACATGCTACTCTTTGAACTGGCTTTCAACAATTTACTCTGAGGATGTCTTAATTTTAGAAGTCCTGTGCAACATCTACAGTTGAAAACACTCCAAGGAATTACAGCTGTGACCAACAGCAGGTCAAAACTAGTTTGTGTAAGAACATTACCAAAATTATGGATCACGGAGATTTCCTACACCAGGAAATACCACTCCATGCAAATAGTCTTCCTGCAGTTTAGGATTCACTTTGGTGTACTTTATATTACTCACTTTGGAAATGGACTAGCCTAAAGAATAAAAGGCTTTTGTAGGCAAGAAGATGTATTTTAAAGTGAAACTTTTTGAAGAGATTGGATTGTATGCTTACATATATAATAACTGTAGCCACAGCTCTCACCATATAGCCAGCTCCAAGTTTCTAATAGATCATTTGAATAAAACATCTTTCAGTGCTGTGATGGTGCTAGTTGGACATATGCAGCAGCCTGCATGGGACATCTTTGATATACTGCTGTATGACTCTTCTCCAGCTTTGCAAACCAACTCATGTTATTAACTGCAATTTTTTTTCTGCAAAGCAGTGTCATCTGCAGCTTTCCTCTCTTTGTCTGTAGTATGAATGGTTTGGAACATGAAGAATAGTAGGCAGAGCCTTGCTGGAAGCTTTGAGGTTGTCAGGCAATACCTGCCTCATTACAGCAGGCTTCATACCTAAAACTAGAAAAATGCAGTGCAGGAAGGGCCTTCAGAAGGACCTTCAGAGATGGTGTGGACATTTTGAGCAGCTGGTGTGGTGGTCTTTCCAAAACAAAGATTGCTTTCTCTGGCTGCAATATTTCTTATATAACATCTCCTGCCTCTTCCCTCCTTCAGTCCCAGCATTAGCATCTATTGCCCATTATACCATTGTCAAAGCAGCAGCTCAGCATCTTAATGCTTGTTCCTGTGTTTCCCTCTATGCCTGGGAGAAAGACCTTGCAAATATCTGATCAATTACTTTCCTTCAAAACTTCTCTCAGAAACATATTTGAACATGATGTGTACACAAACCTAACCATGGGTCTGCTGAATAATGTGCTAGCAGATGTGATGTTAACATACACGTTAGCATAGCATGCAATTAATACACAATAATAGTTACTACTGCTATTATTTTCTCCTACAGGTTATCTTTCTAGACAAGATCTAAATGCCAAAAAAATAAAACCAGAGAATAAATATCTCATAGTCATGTCTCTTTAGGTTAGGCTACAACAGCCTTTTAATTCTTCAGCAGCCAGCCCTCAAGATAAAGAAGTGCAAGGTAAAGAGGGAGAGTGTTGCCTTTCCTGCATTGACAAAGATTAAGGACAGACAGGACCACTAGATCCTCCAGTCTAACACGAACAAGAGCACATACATGTGGGCTTTAGACCTGCTGAAAAAATACAAATGTTTTGATGAAAGGAAGTATTTAAGTAAACAAACAAACAAACATATTTTTTATTTTATTGGGCTTTTCTTTCCTTTCAGGAAAAAAACAGAAGGAAAATACTTGGTATCAGTTTCAAACGTGAAAATTCTTTCAAAAGGGGAACTTAGAGAGGTGAAAGAGATAGCTTAAAATCAAAGAAATTTGGATTGACAGGAAGAAAAAAAGATTTACAAATGAATCAAACTAGCAAACAAATCAATATACTAGTCAAGACCCCAAATCTCGGCTAATGTGGAAAGTTGCTGTGAAAAATACTGCTATGGATTCTAAAGCATTTTTCAGTTGAGAAAACCTGATCTGAACAGCATAATGAGATCCAGAGAAGACAGCGATGCTGAGGACCAGTGAAGAACTGGTGTAGATACACTTCAGAAATGTATTCTGCAGATTGGTAGGGGTTGGAAGGGACCTCTGGAGATCATCTAGTCCAACCCCCCTGCTAAAGTAGGATCACCTAAAGCAGATTGCACAGGATCACGTCCAGGCAGGTTTTGAATATCTCCAGAGAAGGAGATTCCACAACCTCTCTGGGCAGCCTGTTCCAGTGCTCGGTCACCCTCACAGTAAAGAAGTTTTTTCTCATGTTGAGATAGAACTTCCTGTGTTCCAGTTTGTGCCTGTTGCGCCTTGTCCTGTCACTGGTCATCATTGAAAAGAGTCTAGCCCCTTTGTCTAGACATCCACCCTTTAGATATTTATAAGCATTGGCAAGATCCCCTCTCAGTCTTCTCCGGGCTAAACAGACCCAGCTCTCTCAGCCTTTCCTCATACGAGAGATGCTCCAGTCCCCTGATCATCTCTATAGCCCTCCACTGGACTCTCTCCAGTAGTTCCTCGTCTTTCTTGAACCGGGGAGCTCAGAATTGGATACAGTACTCTGGATGTGGCCTCACCAGGGCAGAGTAGAGAGGGAGGATAACCTCCCTTGACTTGCTGGCCACATTCTTCTTAATGCAGCCCAGGATACCTCTTGGTATCCTGGACACAGGATACCTCTTGTTATTGAGGACACACTGCTGGCTCGTGGAGAGCTTGTTACTGAGCAGGACTCAAACGTGCCCCCTTCCTCCTTCTTCCCCTAGCTTTTATTGCTGAGCATGACATCATACGGTATGGAATATCCCTTTGGTCAGTTGGGGTCAGATGTCCTGGCTGTGTCCCCTCGCAACCTTTTGTGCACCCCAGCTTACTTGCTGGCAGGGCAGTGTGAGAAGGAGAAAAGGTCTTGACACTGTGTAAGCACTGCTCAGCAACAACTAAATCATGGGTGTGTTATCAAGGATCTTTTAGTCACAGCACTGAAACTACCTCCATACAAGCTGCTATGAAGAAAATTAACTCTAAGCCAGCCAAAATTGGTACACATGTATAAAGCTTGAATTCAAAAACAGTTAAAAGATTAGAAAGTTCATTGTGGTTACTTAAATGTTTTCAACGAAATCCTTTACTTAAAAGTAAAACTAAAGTCTAGTGCCATACCTTGGGAATGTCTTGTTGGCAGAAGCCTTTCTATGAGAGACCGTACTTGCAGTTCATTCATTTAGCAAAGATGTATAAAATACTTTTAAGTCTGTGAAATCTGGGAGTTTTGAAGATTTCAACTGGACAGCATTAAGTAAGACTGTGTATTGTATTAAGTGTTAGGGCAAGTAATCTCTCAGGAAGAAGAAAGGGAAAAGAGCAGTGAAGAAAAGTTACCACTAAGTTCTTTTCAACAGCCTGCTCTAATGGAAGAGCAATGGTGCTATGATGCTGTTGTGACAGATCCTCAAGCCTCTTGTGATGTTGCAGCAGTATAGTGACCTTAAACTGACTTGAAAACATTGATTTCCTGCAGTTCTAACCCAGAGGGCAAGTATCACCAGGCTGACAGAAGATTACAAGAAATTAAGGACTTGGTCTGGACTGTAAAGGATGAGTTGAGCAGCATAATCCAAGACTGATTTGGCTCTGTTTGAAATGACCTCTTTGAGCAGTGTCCGTTATTACAGAAGCTAGGAGGGTCCTCTGCTGAAACACAACACTGGAATGGTAGGATTTCACATTCTCAGAATTTAAAACATTTCCATAGAGTAGTCAGAACAAGTTGAAGTCTGAACTACAAAACCAGGTGAGAATCCAAACAAAACAATGCATCACTTCGTAAGTTCTTGGTCAGTTCAACATATGAAACAGCAAGTGAACTGGGCCTTATTACCATGCTAGCAACATCCTTTAAACTCCATAGTTCTTGAGATGAATGAGTCTGGTTTACATTAAAAAAAAAAAAAAAAAAAAAAAAAATTAAATAGATGATCTTTGTAGAAACTGCTTTATAGAAGCTTACCTTAAAACTAAAGATCATTCTTTTGACTGGAAAGATTTTTTTATTTGTGTTCAGAATTTCCAGAATCTGGCAACTCTGAACATTTGATACTAGATATTCAAACAGAGAAATGTGTGCATTCAGGGTGTTTATTTTGTCAGGTTTATTGTGCAAGCACAGATGATCTTTCAGAATACATGGTGTAGGTTGTAGCTTTCTAAGACAGAAGGACTAAGAAAAAATGCCAGGACATCTTCATTTTTTTCTTTTGTATAACGAAGCTTTGGACCCTACCATTAAAAATTAGTTTGTTAATGGTAGCCTTCCTCTAGAATGGCAGGTAGCACTGATGGAAGGTAGTATGTTATAGAGTCAGCTAATAATGCAAATGCACATAATTCCAGTAATTACATATATTCTTTTAAATATGTTCTTTTTATTTGAATTTCTTTATTTCAATTTTGCTAGCTTCAAGACCCAGACATTAGATTCCTCTATGCTTTCATCAAATAGATTAAAGAATCATCTGTTTGTGAAAATATTAATCATTTAATATGATGGATTCATTAAACATTTACTAAAAAGCTCCCTATACCAAACCAACTCATATTTCACTTAGTTCTTTGAAGCATTTCATCTCTTTTAAAGCTTTCCAATTTTACAGTTAAATAACTATTGATGATGACTAATCTTTTACACTTTACACAAAGCTCATTTTTGAGATTTCTCAATGAGTCCCCACTCTACATCTTAAAATATTTTCTAATTGTCTTTTTCATTCCCTAAAGAACTAAACATGCCTCACAAGGACATTTTCTTAATATAATCTTAGAGTAGGTCCATCAATTTTGTGCTTACCTAAGTCATTTCATTTCCCATTCCTCTGCATTTTGCCAAAACCATTTTTAAAATACATCATCCTGTTCACTTAATTAAACTTCCACTGTCTTTGTTTCCTTTATCTCTTCCTGAACTAAAAATCCATTACATCTTTAACCTCTTCTTTAACAGCCTTACAAATTCACAATGCATCATATCAGTGAGTGATACATACTTAAGCAAATATGATTACAGATGTTCTTTAATATATTCATGTTGCTGATTGGTTGCACTTCATTCAGTAATATTTGAACATGAACCTGTAAATGCTGTCTAAAAGAATCCTTCCTTTTCCCTGTTACATTTTCCTATGAAGGACTTGCACAGCGCAATGCACAAAGGTGGGTTGGTACACTGAATTAAGCTGATAGTGATCAACAAAAATCCATCAGCATGTTTATGTAGCAAAACATGAAGATTCTCTTTCATTTATGATCCAGCTGTCAAGTGAATTCAATCTGGATGTGTCTTTGAATGCTCAAGGCACATTTAATGTCAAAATCTGAGATAAGTATGCAGAGAAAACATTTTCACAAGAATGCAAATATAAAAATATTCTGACATTTATTCTAGGTTTTGAGAGTTTATGACAAAAATCATCAACCCAGAGATTAAGGATTAAACAGCTCAGAGCAGCTATGGAATAAATAGTAGCATTTTGCACAGTGCTATCCTCAGCAAAGAGTGAGCAGAGTGCTGACATCAAGAAACAAAAAAGCTGACCCTTTTGGTCTGACTTTTTTTTGGTATCTAAATAAGCTAAAAGCTGCCTGGTTTACAGATGCCTTTGCACCTTCCCATAACTAACAGAAACCCAGTGGCCCATATTGGTCACCTTTCAGTAGTTACAAAAGTGCAGGGTTATACTCCTAGCATGCTGCAGAGTTTCAGAAAGGTGTAGTGTCAGCATGGTCTCTAATCTATTTTTCCACCTGAAATCATCAATATTCTGATCTACAGAGTCACAGTTGGGTTTTGTTTGCTCTTCAAATAGAATCAGTTACACATTACTCAAGATCTAATTATATTGGGCTGCAAATGACATAAAATTAGGTAAATTGTTTGGAATGAAAAAGTAAATTTATCAAAAACTTTTTTTGCCACCCAAACAGAAATTTCCCTAAGAGGATTTCCTAGGTTCATATTAGTTTGCTTTTACATTTAATGCTGTTTCACAACAAATTGCTGATACAGCTTCAGTAGTACTCAGGACTGAACATTTGTGAGGAAATGATTAAATGGCTTTTTTTCAGTTTGAATAAGACTTTATCTGAAACATTACTGTTGTACAACTTCCCAGAAACAAATATTTGTAAATATTTTCAGTGTTCTTCATTGATATTATGATGGTCTAGATTATTTAGAAGGATATAAATGTCCTGGTTTCCATAATTTCTGTAAGAATATAAAATATTTGTAGTCTTTCAATATTTTGGTACAAAGACTAATAAAATAGTAAAAATGAATTTGTGAATATTATCTTTCCCCATAGCAAATAAAATCTGATTAAATTTGTTGGGTTTCATTTTTGTTATACACTTACAGGAACATTTTTATAGGAGGTAAACATGAGAAATTTGATTTGGCCAGAAAGATTCAAATCACCCAAAACTTATATTTTTACATTTTTGGCAAACTGAAAATTAAATTTTTTTGGGACAAAGTTTAGGTCAACATGAAAAGAACTGTTTAAAATTCCATGCACACACATAAAAACCCCAAACAAACAAACAACACCCCCCCCTCCTCCCCAATCCTCCTTCATATTATTCAGCACAAAGTGCCTATGGGCTTGTTTTAAATAGCATTTTAATGACATTGTGTATATTATTTACTAAAAAAAAATCCTTTCAGTTATCCAAGAGATCCTGTAGGGTTACATCTGTGCTTATGATTGCAGTATCAAGATGTGAAAGAGAAAATGTGAAAGAATTACAAATACATTTTTAAAGCATTGAGAAGACATAATAATGTCTAAGTAGCACGTGTAAGTAGGCAGTGGAACTGTGGATTGGTTAAACCACAACAGAACTTGTTCACAAATAATTCATATGTCTTTCTAATATTAACAGATCTGAGAAACCCAATCACTCATGTTCAATGCCACCTGTTTCTTCACTCACTATTGACCCTGCTAAACCTCTGAGATCTGTTCCATGTTCATTAGGAATAACAATCTTTATAGTCTAGTCAGCTCAAAATGTTTCCTTCTTCTTGGATGCAGTGTGACATGGAACTTCTCAGGACGTGCCACTTCTCAGAACATTGAACACTACTGTTCCACAAATAAATAATAAAGGTAAAAGTGGAATGGGTGAATCATTTTAGAAGCAAACTGGATCCCATGAAGAACTTGTTCAAGTTTGCCATTAACAGAACTCTGCCATCCTAAATCCATCCTGTACTCTGACCGTTAAATTCATTATTGATGATTTAGATGATGGAACAGAAAGCATTTTTAATTTGAAGATGATAATGAGCTCAGAAGAATGGCAAGCACTTTAGAGGACAGGAATGAAATTTGAAGTGATGTGATGAAATCAACAAAATAATAAGCAATTCAGTGGCATTAAATACAAAGTGACACAAGGCTACAAAACAGAGAAAGACAGAATAATAGAAATGGTTCTACAGAAGATGATCTGAGAATTAATGGACCAAAAATAGAACAAACATCCACAGGACCATAATGTACCAGAAGGTATGTGTAGACATGCTGTATGTAAGACATCTGAAGTCTCTGTAACATTGCTGTGGTACAGCTGGAGTACTACATCAGATTTGGGCACAACATTATAGCTGGATCAACTGAATATAAAGTCAGGAAAAGAGCAAGAAACACTGAGACTTTTCCAATGAAACCTGTGAAGAAAGCTAGAAAGTACTGGCTTTATTTAGCTGAGAGAAGACCAGAGGGAGAAACAAGTACGGACTTCAGATGACAGCTGATGTCATCAAAAGACTGGCAGAGAGGAAAGCACTAATGTATTCTCCAGGACAATAAGTAATGGATTTAAGTTGCCACAAGGGAGATTTAACCTGCACATTAAGAACATGCTGAATGGCAAGAGAGTTAAGTGCTAAAACACAACTGTCGAGAGAAGCTGGGGATTCTGCATCACCAGGCTATTTTAAAAACAGGTTAGACAAATGGCTGTCAAACATTATTTAGATAAAGCTGAATCTGTCTGGGATTAGTAAAGGAAATCAGTGACCTCCTGAGGTCACATCATTTCTATTCTTATGGTTCTCTGTCCTTTTTCAGATTTTTTTAACAACTCTAAAACATAAACTACTTATTATACATTGCATGTATTGAGCTGAAGTCTGAGCCAAATCACACTGATTTTAACACAGCCTGATGGAACATTATCACAAAACACCACTGAGTCAATAAGACAGACAAATTCTTTAATATAATGTCAGGTTTTTATTCAGAGAAGGAAAGAGCTTTGGTCAAGAGACACTTACCCTTATTTTTATTTAAGAAATGTACAAGGTCTATGGTGATTGTTGAAATTTAGTTCAGTAGCTTTAAATATAACAGATTTGTGGTCCTCTTTTGCCTTTCACTGCATTTAAGAGACAGTAAAAGACTGCTAAAAATAATGAGTTTGCCTCATAAAAGTTAGGCGTTAAAATAATAAGCTAGAGGCCATAAAAACAAATGTCCCTTGGAGATTTTGTCCATCTGGACTAGATAGAATATATAGCTACTGCAGTTATTTTGCAAACAATGTTAACAACATTATTCTAAAGTTTTCACATTGAATCTTAGAAACCACAACACGTATCTCTTCTGTTCCAAAGATTCCCAAACTTCAGATTTACATCTAAAACTCACAGATGGCCTCACACTGTAATGGACCAAACCAAATCACTGACTCAGGGAAATATTTAATCAACAGTCAAATCCATCTTTATTCAGAAAATGTTAATATGTGCTTAACTTTAATAGTATTCACATTTAAAACAAAATCTTTTTTGCTCCCATGGGCTTTCAGGTATGGTCAGTAATGTATTCGTTTGAATTCTTACCATGAATATGAAAGAGGCCCCTCAAGGAGACCAACCTTTAATCCAGGAGTGCAGCACAGACTGTGATCCACCTGGCTGGAGAGCAGCTCTGTGGAGAGGGACCTGGGGGTCCTGGTGGACAACAAGCTCAATATGAGTGAACAGTGTGCTGCAGCAGCAAAGAAAGCCAACAGGATGCTGGGCTGCATCAACAAGGGCATCACCAGCAGAGATAAAGAAGTCGTTATCCCACTCTACTCAGCACTTGTCAGACCACACCTGGAATACTGTGTTCAATTTTGGTCCCCGCTATACAAAAGAGAAGTGGACAGGCTGTAGAGGGTCCAGAGGAGGGCCACCAGGATGATCAAAGGGCTGGGAAGCCTGCCATATGAAGAAAGGCTGAGAGAATTGGGTTTGTTCAGGCTTGAGAAAAGAAGGCTTAGGGGAGACTTCATCACCATGTTCCAGTACTTAAAATGTGGCTACAAAGAAGATGGAGACTCACTTTTTACAAGGGGTCACATGGAAAAGATGAGCGCTAATGGGTGTAAGTGATTCCTGGGGAGATTCTGATTAGACTCTACAGGAAACTTTTTCCCAGTGAGAACAAGCAGCCATTGGAATCATCTTCCCAACATTGAATTCCCCAACACTGGACACTTTTAAGATTCTGCTTGACGAGGTGCTGGGCCACCTTGTGCTTTTGTCTAGGCAGAGCTTTTGCCAAGAAAGGTTGGACCAGATGATCCTTGAGGTCCCTTCCAATATGATATTCTATGATTCTATGAACCTGTACATACCCTCAAACATAGGATTACTTGGGTGCTGGAAGGCAAAGCTAAATGCAAGTGTCAAGGCCAGGGTCTCATGTGAAACACTCTGTTACCCATTAACAGTTGCAAAGTGCTAGCTTTTACTCTCAAGCACAGTGGTTATGTCCATAAAAAATTTGAATGGAAACGCATTGTGTAGCTTTTCAAGGAAAGAAAGCCTGGCTGATTGTATCAATATAAAAACAGCAATTTTAGATTATTGTATCTTTTTTCAGTTGCTCAGCACATAATATTCACAGTTTACTTTGAAATTACTTTGTCCTACTTTAATGTGGCTGATCTAATTCCTAAAGCCTTAGTCCAAAGTGGTAATTGACAGGCATCATATAACATTTACAGGAGAAAATTAAAATTCTATACAGCGTCTGTGAGTGATGTAGCTTTCTCAATGAATGAGAAGTGCTTGAAATGAGCTGCTATTATGGATAAAGAATAAATAAGTTAATTATGAAGAAAGAGCTATCACTTCATGACTATCCTCTTAACTCAGTACCCTGCAATAGTCAGCAGAGATTTGGAATGACAAGTATGTTCCGAGAACAAGGAGCATTATTTGCGGTACTTCTAGAATAGCTAGGAAGAATGTGAAATACCTCCAAAGCTGCTGGGAGGAATGTCATTGACACCAGCTCTGTGCCCACTAATACGTATGATTTACTGGAAGTAGGGTTAAGTCTCAGAGCTAAAACACTTGTAGCAAATGATATCAAATCCTAGCAATCTTATTTTTTTCTTTTAGCACTAGGCAGGGGGTACAGACTTTAATGCATTCTTTTTTTTTACTGGCCATTATGAAGAGGGCAATGATTGTGTTTGGGGTGTTGTTGAAAAAAGGAAAGGCATGATTTTGATCAGAAATAAGCATGTGCTCAAATGCTCTACTGACTTAGGACCTCTTAACACAGAACCAGGGTCAAGGAATATAAATAGAAACACAAAGGTTCAAGTGATTTCTGGCTTGTAGAATAGAGGAGATATTCATGCATTTGCTAGACTTGGGTGACCATTCGGAAAATTCCTTAATGGTGGTATACAACATCAACACTTAAATGCCAGTGAGAAACATTTAATACAGTTATGCAGACTGAAAGCAGATTGATCATTAATCACCTTATCTTCATCCTTTTTCTTAAATATCCCATTATTCTTGCATCATCTTTTTTCTTTGCTGTCATTTCCAGCCACACCTGCTCATTTGTTCATGTCTATTAACCTCACCTGCATACTTTCTTCTAGGTAGCCCTCACTATGCACAAAAGAAGTATTTTCCACTTACTTGCAAGATCTGCTTATTATTTTCAACCCCCATTTGACCCCCTTCTTAAAGACCTACCTCTGTTCTTTACAGAAAATCACATTGACTTACATAGAAATAATTTTTGGCTCCCAGTGTTTACTTGATTGTTCTTCATTTCAAAGCAAGGCTTTTTATTCTTGCTGAAGGAATAACAAGTGCCATAATAAACAAACACAGTATATATCAACTAAAAAAAGAAAACTCTAGGTGATAATACCACATATGAAATGATACAATCATCTCAGTATGTACTGGGTTTGTGTGGCAAGGTTTTGGTAGCGGGGGGGCTATAGGGGTGGCTTCTGTGATAAGCTGCTAGAAGCTTAGCCCATGTCCAACAGAGCCAATGCCAGCTGGCTCCAAGATGGACCTGCTGCTAGCCAAGGCCAAGCCCATCTGTAACAGTGGTAGGGCCTCTGGGATAACATTTAAGAAGGGGGAAGGGGGGGAAAGCCAAACAAGGGGAATATTTGCAGCCAGAGAGAGTGAGAACTCTGCAGACTCCCAGGTCAGTGAAGAAGGAGGGGGAGGAGGTTCTCCAGGTGCCAGAACAGACATTCCCCTGCAGCGTATGGAGAAGACCATGGTGAGGCAGGCTATCCACCTGCAGCCCATGGAAGTTAAATGGTGAAGCAGATATCCACTTGTGGCCTGTGGAGGACCCCACATTGGAGCAGTTTGTGAAGAACTGCAGCCCATGGGAAGGACTCACACTGAAGAAATTTGTGGAGGACTGTCTCCTGTGGGAGGAACTTCATGCTGGAGCAGGGGAAGAGTGTGAGGAGTCCTTCCTTTGAGGAGGATGGAGCAGCAGAGACAACATGTGATGAACTGACCACAACCCCCATTCCCTGTCCCCCTGTGCCACTCTGTGGGAAGTAGGTAAAGAATTTGGGATAAAGTTGATCCTGGGAAGAAGGGAGGGGTGTGGGGAAGTGTTTTAAGATTTAGTTTTATTTCTAATTACTCTAGTCTGATTTGATTGGTTATGAATTCATTTTCTCAAGTTGAGTCTGTTTTGCCTGTGATGATAATTGGTGAATGATGTCTCCCTGTCCTTATCTTGACCCAGGACCCTTTTGTTATGTTTTTTCTCCCCTGTTCAGCTGAGGAGGGGAGTGATAGAGTGGCTTTGGTGGGCACCTGGCATCCAGCCAGGGTCAACCTACCACACAGTGACATCCCCAAATTGGTAGATTATTGAACAATACACATATTATGGATGATTTTTTTCTCTCCAGTTTTCTTTTCCAGTGTAGAGAGACCAATATGATATCAGGAATTTCCTTTAATTCATAAAAAGGTGCTAAGGAAAAGAGATGTCCAAAGCAATGATTAGTCTAAAACACAACTATCTTTGCCACGTTTGTAAGATCTTTGGTCCCCCTACTCTTCTCTATAATCTTCTGTTTTAAATTTCTCAAAAGTACGATAAAGATGAACAGTGACATTTTGTATAAATTTTATGCAAAAGAAAGATGCTATGGAAAGACAGCAGTGTTACATAAAATATGGTGTAAATTAATCCTGTAATATTAAATTGTTCTACACTATATAGTCCTGTATTAGAGAGTGAAGAGTAGAACTAGGCTATTGTCCTGGTTTTTGGCTAGGATAGAGTTAACTTTCACAAGAAGCTGGGAGGGGACACAGCCAGGACAGGTGACCCAAACTAGCCAAAAGGGTATTCCATCCCATATGAGATCATGTTCAACATATAAAGGGGGCTGGCTGGGGAGGAGTGGTGGCTCAGGAATGGGCAGGGCATGGGGTCGGTTGAGCAAACTGTGTTGTGTATCACCTGCTTTGCATCTTGTATTAAAAGTATTGTTAATTTCCTCTTCCTTTGCTGTCCTAGAAAACTATCCTTATCTCAACCCACGAGTTTTACCTTTTTCTTCCAATTTTTCTCCCCATCCCACTGGGTGGGGGCAAGACCGAGCGAACAGCCATGTGCTGCTCAGCTGCTAGCTGGGGCTAAACCACGACAGTCCTTTTTCGTCCCCAACATGGGGCAGGAAGGGTGGAGATAGCGACAGGTCTGACCAGAGAATGTTACAACAAAGTTGATATACACGTTTATAATATTATTATATTGAATTGGATGTATGGACTCAGAGAGTTATGGTCAACAGCTCGATGTCCAAGTGGAGATCAGTGACGAGTGGCATTCCTCAGGGTTTGGTACTGGGACCAGCACTGTTTAACATTTTTGTCAGATGGACAGTGGGATTGAGTGCACCCTCAGCAAGTTTGCTGACAACACCAAGCTGTGTGGGTCTGGTCAACACACTGGAGGGAAGGGATGCCATCCAGAGGGAATGAATAGGGGAATCTAATTAGCGTAGAACAATTTTAAAAAACCAGAATATAACTTGGCAACACTTGAGTCAGGCCCCACAAACTCAGGCTTCGACTGTCTCATGCTCCAGTACAAAAGAAAACAATTAATAAAATAGTTGGAAGCAGAAGCAGGATAAGAGAAGCCGTAAATTAGGGAATAGTCCTTGGGTATGAACTAGAAAAAGACACAAAGTTTGAGGCAACCTGATAAAGGGAGGCCCAACATGCCAACAAGCCTGGGACCATCTGGGCAGGATGGATAACAAGGTTGCTGACTTGCAAAACGGGGATAATGAAGAAGAGGTCACCCAACTCTGTACACTGAAGAAGAGGAGAAAGAGGAAGATTTGAGGAGGACGACCCCTGACGACCACCTGAGAAAGAAACTGCGCAGGCGTATCGGGACATTAGCATATATTCAGGAGTTCCCGGAATAATAATGAATATGTATTAAATGTATCAGAAACCTAATGAATATGTAAACTCTTTTGTAATATAAATCACGAACAATTTGTTTCTCGTCGAGACGCACGTTCGTGGAAATATCCCGGTGCGACTCCCAGCGCTGCAATAAAGGATACCTGCTTAATAGTCACATTGGCTATTGAGTGAATTTCTTTGATTCAGATTGGCAACCCAGATGGGACCCTCTCTGCCCGGCTGCAGGACCCATTGAGATTGGGACTCTCTTGGGTACCCCCGGGGATTTCTCCGGAGAGACTCCTCTCCTCAATCGGATCACTGCGGGGGCAGACAAGGACCATCTATTGAAAGGTATTCTTTAAAATATTTTGCTTTTATTTTTATTTGTTTAAGTAACTGTCTGGAGGTATTGGTTGTTTAGGAGTTTAACAGTTACTACTCTGTTTTTGGAACCGGTTGTTTGGTGGCTCCCCGTAGGTCGTTACGTTATAACGCAAGGTTGAGTGTATGCGGGACTGCTAGCGTCTTATTCGCATACATTGGAACAGTAACTGACTGGAGGTATTGGTTGTCTAGGAGTTTAACAGTTACTGTTACACACGCACACGCACTTGAAAAGTAACTGTCTGGAGGTATTGGTTGTTTAGGAGCTTAACAGTTACAGTTTCAAGAATTTTCTTTTTTCTTTCTCAAGTGTAACTTCAGGTGTTTGAATTTGTGTGAGTGTGTGAGACGTACAATCACGTACGAAGCGAGTGTGGAGTCCAGATCCGCGGTTCTGTTATCCCACGAGGGAAACAGCCGGAGAAGGACGAAGCGAATGATTAATGATACCCTTGTGGGTAATTATTTAGATTAATAGTGGCATTGACATGTAAGTTTGGATGTCCTTTATTGCTGTGTTAAAAGACTAACTAAAAATCTGAATGATGCAGCCCCTGAAGTAGAATTGTTGATAAATGTGGGAATCAGAATATTGCTTTTGACACCCCAAAAATATTGTGAATCAATAATCATTTTTGAATGTTTATGGTATAAACAGAAATTGTGAATTCAATCTGGGACAGACATAGAGTGTGCTAAGTGTAAAGTGTGAACCCCTTGAGAAAAAGGAGTGTGCTACCGAAATAGTAAAGATTGTTTGTGGTTGGCGAGATAGTAAAATGGGAAGTAATCAGAGTGGAGAAGTTTTAAAAAACAGCCCAAGAATAAGAATTTGGAATATAATACAATGTTACAATTGATGTTGTTTTGTAGAAGGAAGTTAGAAAAGAACAACAAGAAAATGAAAGAGCGGAGACAGGCAGGGAGAGACAGGGAAAGAGAGGGTAACCTGAGAGCTGCACTGCAGGAAGCGTCAGCAAACTAACTTCAGGGGAGGACGGCAATACCAAGGGGGAGAGGCGAGGCCCCTCCAGCACAAAATACCAGTAATACCTTAGGAGATCATCAGTGTGCATATTGTAAAGAACTGGGACATTGAAAATGGGATTATCAGAAATTTAAGGACCGTTTTAGGGGTCCTGTTCCTATCAGTCCAGAGGTTCTGGAGGAGGCACGATAAGCAGCTCCCTTTCAACCTCAGTTCCCCTGAACTAGGTCCTGAAGGGGACTGGGGGAAACCTCCCCAGCAGAACCCCTGGCTACAGTAGAGCTGGGAAAAAGGAAAATAGATTTTCTTGCAAATACCGGGGCAACTTATTCTGTTAAATACTTATCAAAGAAAATTGAGCGATGATACAGTAAACATTGTGAGTGCCACAGGGAAAGCGGAACAGCGTGCCTTTTCCATCCTTTAAATTTTAAGCTCGGAAAACAATGGATAACTCACCAATTTTTATATATGCCTGAATGTCCTATACCACTCTTGGGACGGCACCTATTGAGTAAATTGGAAATGCAGATCACCTTTAAAGATGGGAAAGTTCAATTATTAATCCCTGAATCTAAAGCCATTGAGGCAAGAGTTTTTATGTTGCAGGAGCAACCTAAGACTAACAAAGGAATTCCCGAGGAGGTGAAGAATACGGTGACATTTTCGACACGGGCTAATGAGGTCCCGGGTAGATCCAGAAGAGTGAAACCCATAAGAATTATCCTTAAACCTGGAACAAATCCGGTAAGACAAAATAATACCCATTAAAAATAGAGGCCAAAAAGGAATTTAAAAGGTTAATATTCAACTTTATAGAATACGGGTTGCTCATATAATGTGAATCAGAGTATAATACCCCAATTTTACCAGTGAAGAAACCAGATGGGAAGAATTATTGGCTAGTACAGGACCAAATTTGGTTTACCGTACTGGACCTGAAGGATGCATTTTTCTGTCTGCCCTTGGCAGCAGAGTCAGAAGCTGTCAGAAAATCCTGAAACAGGCAGAAAAACACAATTAACTTGGACGGTGTTACCTCTAGGACTTAAGAATAGCCCTACTATCTTTGGGAACCAGTTGGTCCGAGAACTCGAAACATGGACTCCTCCATCTCAGACAGGGACTTTATTACTAGTGGCTACAACTACTAAGGAGGACTGCGCCCAATGGACAGTGAGCTTGTTAAATTTTCTAGGATTGAGTGGATACAAAGTTTCCCAGCAAAAGGCCCAAGTGATTCAGCAACAAGTCACTTACCTCGGATTTGAGATCTCAGGAGGACAAAGAGAAGGTCGAAAAGAAGCTATTTGCCGCACGCCATTGCCGGGAACAGCAAAAGAATTTAGGACCTTTTTAGGTATGACAGGATGGTGCAAATTATGGATATATATAATTATGGACTCTTAATAAAACCATTGTATGAATTACTAAAAGATAATCAGTTAAAGTTGACCTGGACAGGAGAAGCAAAAAGAGCCTTTGAACAACTGAAAACAGAACTGATGAGAGCACCGGCTTTAGGTCTTCCTGACGTGTCTAAACCCTTCTGGCTATTTTCTCATGAGAGGCAAGGAATAGCCTTAGGGGTGCTAGCTCAGCAACTAGGCCCTTATAAAAGAGCAGTAGCTTACTTTTCTAAGCAATTGGATGAAATAAGCAAAGGGTGGCCTGGATGTCTACGAGCAGTAGCTGCAGTTATCCTGAATGTACTGGAAGCACGCAAATTTACAATGGGCCAGAAAATTACAGTAATGGTGTCTCATACGGTTTCAGCCGTGTTAGAACAAAAAGGAGGACGCTGGCTTTCCCCCTCTAGATTTCTGAAATACCAAGCAATACTAGTGGAACAAGATGATATAACTATAGTCATCACTAACATTGTGAACCCAGCTTCTTTTCTTAGTGGGGAAATCTCGGAGCCGGTGGTCCATGACTGTTTAAAAATGATAGAAGCGGTATATTCCATCCGTCCCGATCTAAAAGAGGAGCCGCTCCACGATGCCGAGGACTCTTGGTATACAGACAGAAGCAGCTTTGTGAAACACGGAGAATGCCAAGCGGGATATGCTGTGACCACTACCCAAAAGGTAATAGAAGCAAAATCATTACCTCCAGGGACATCAGCACAAAAGGCTGAAATCATTGCCCTAACCCGAGCGTTAGAGCTGGGAAGAAGATTAATATCTGAACAGACTCAAAGTATGCCTTTGGAGTTGTACATGCCCATGGTGCTATCTGGAAGGGGACTTCTCACTGCTCAAGAAAAATATATTAAACATGCAAAAGAAATTCTAAAGTTATTAGAAGCCGTAAATCTTCCAGAAAAAGTAGCTATTATGCATTCTAAAGGGCACCAAAAAGGTAACACCGACCAAGAGATTGGCAATAAATTGGCAGACTCAGAGGCTAGAAAGGCAGCAGAAAAGGGTAAAGTGATGGCAGCCTTAATTCCAGATGGTAAACTTCAAATTCCAAATTCTGATTTGGAGCCAGATAAATATTCCAAAGAAGATAAAAAATTAATCAATGATTTAGAAGGTAACAAAGGAAAAGATGGATGGTTTTATGTTCCAGATGGACGAATAATAGTACCCTCTAATTTGTTATGGAAATTAGTTTTAGATGAACATAAGAAAACACATTGGGGTACAGATGCTTTATATAAACAATTAAACCAGAAGCTAGTAAGTTGAAATTTGTACACTACTGTGAAACAAGTAACCCAAAGGTGCGAAATTTGTTTAAAGAATAACCCGAATACCTCAAACAAGATTCAGATGGGTGTAATAGGAAAAGGTAATAGTCACAGACAGTTAAATATAATCGAACAAACTGTTCTAGCAACACGAGTTAGAGGATTAGATCAACCCATACATCCTTTTAAACCCGGAGACTGGGTTTATGTTAAGAATTTCACAGGTAAACCATTGGAAGAGAAGTGGAATGGACCATTTCAAGTGCTGTTAACAACCCTCACTGCAATCAAGATCAAAGAGCAGCCCACATGGATTCATTATTCAAGGATCAAGAAGGTCCCTGCATCATGGACTGTGGAACCACAATCACCCCTTAAGATAAAAATAAAAAGGACATTATGATCAATTGGACACTACTCGTGACAATAATAGTCCTGAGCCATGTCAGTCAGGTAGAAGGATGGAATCAAAATCTACACTTCCAAAACATCACTCAGATGCCTAAATATTCCGGCCATGGAATATCCTTAATAGGAGTTCTGCTTCCATCTAATGTCTCCTGGACAAATCCGGTTTATTGGGCAAACACCACCCTTAGAAAAGATTCCCAGTCCAAATGGAACCAGGAATGGAAGGTAGACGTGATGATAGCGAATTATACCTCGAGTAATAGTTGTTTAGTAAGTTCAGGAAAGGGCACCTTTGTAGGAGAATATTCAAAATATAACAAGTCCATTTTTTAAATATGACATTGATTGATCCTGTTTTTCAAAGGTTGAACTATACTGGACTCCCGGTTCCATTAGGAACGGGATGGTATTGGCTATGTGGTACATTGGCTATGAAGATATTGCCCCTAGGATGGAAAGGAGCTTGTACTCTTGGAGCTTTAGTTCCTAACATTACTATCGTTGACAAACTATACCCACAGGATGAAAGAATAACAACTTCCCTCAAAAGGATAAAGAAAACTCATAACGCTGTAGCAGATAGGTTTACTAAGTTCCATAGTTTTGTAAGGTGGTTTCTCCCATGGCTAGGGGTAAGTGAACTAGAAAAAAAACTATAGTGAACATTTCAGCAGTAATAGAAAACATTGAGAACAAAACCATTGATGCAATACAGGCCTTGCAAATTGAAATAACTAGTCTGTCAAAAGAAGTGATTCAAAACCGAATGGCCCTTGATTTATTATTAGCTTCACAAGGTGGTGTTTGTGCAACCATAAATATAAGCTGTTGTATGTACATAGACCAAAGCGGTAGAATCTCCACAGATTTAGACGAAATCCATAGACAAAGTGAAATATTGCATAAAATAACTAAAGATGATACCTCATGGGGTTTTGAAGAAACTTGGCACAAGTTAACTTCCTAGCTACCTAATTTGACCTGACTCCGGCAGCTATTTGGTTTTGTCCTGCTTATAGGACTGATGATAATCCTGACTTGTATATTAATACAATGTGCATTTTGGTGTAGTAGGCGAACTTCAGGAGAATATGAGAACTGGAAACAAAATAAGATAAGACACGCAGTAGAGTCAGGGAAATACTTTAAGAGAACATCGCAAAAAGAGAATGTATTGTAGGCCTTCTTGCGAAAGAATTCGCAACCTTAATGAAAAGGGGGGAATGAATAGGGGAATCTAATTAGCGTAGAACAATTTTAAAAAACCAGAATATAACTTGGCAACACTTGAGTCAGGCCCCACAAACTCAGGCTTCGACTGTCTCATGCTCCAGTACAAAAGAAAACAATTAATAAAATAGTTGGAAGCAGAAGCAGGATAAGAGAAGCCGTAAATTAGGGAATAGTCCTTGGGTATGAACTAGAAAAAGACACAAAGTTTGAGGCAACCTGATAAAGGGAGGCCCAACATGCCAACAAGCCTGGGACCATCTGGGCAGGATGGATAACAAGGTTGCTGACTTGCAAAACGGGGATAATGAAGAAGAGGTCACCCAACTCTGTACACTGAAGAAGAGGAGAAAGAGGAAGATTTGAGGAGGACGACCCCTGACGACCACCTGAGAAAGAAACTGCGCAGGCGTATCGGGACATTAGCATATATTCAGGAGTTCCCGGAATAATAATGAATATGTATTAAATGTATCAGAAACCTAATGAATATGTAAACTCTTTTGTAATATAAATCATGAACAATTTGTTTCTCGTCGAGACGCACGTTCATGGAAATATCCCGGTGCGACTCCCAGCGCTGCAATAAAGGATACCTGCTTAATAGTCACATTGGCTATTGAGTGAATTTCTTTGATTCAGGACCTTGACAGGCTGGAGAGGTGGGCCCGTGCAAATTGCGTGAAGTTCATCAAGGCCAAGTGTAAGGTCTTGCACATGGGTTGGCATAATCCCAAGCACAAGTATAGGCTGGGCGAGGACTGGATTGAGAGCGGCTCTGGGGAGCAGGACTTGAGCAGTAAATATGTAAATATTAGGTAAATAGTCTCTGGTCACAATGGTGTTGTTCACCTAGTTGTGTTATGTAAGTCCTTACTGTATGTATGTATTCGCTTTGGTACTAATTATCACCTTTGGGAGAGTGTATTGGGTTTGCATGGCAAGGTTTTGGTAGCGGGGATGGGGGCTACAAGGGTGGCTTCTGCGAGAAGCCTTCCCCTGTGTCTGATAGAGCCAATGCCATCTGGCTCCAAGATGGACCCACCGCTGGTGAAGGTCAAGCCCATCAGCAACAGTGGTAGTGCCTCTGTGATAACATATTTAAGAAAGAAAAAACCAACCCAGTGAGAGCTTTTGCAGCTGGCGAGAGCAGTGAGAAGATGTAAGAAACTCTGCAGACACCAAGGTCAGTGCAGAAGGAGGGGGAGGAGGTGCTCCAGGTGCTGGAGCAGAGATCCCCCTGCAGCCCATGGAGGAAGGATGAGGGAGTGTAGAGATTCCACCTGCAGCCCGTGGAGGACCCCATGCCGGAGCAGGTGGAGACACCTGAAGGAGGCTGTGACCCTGTGGGAAGCCCGTGCTGGAGCAAGCTCCTGGCAGGACCTGCGGACCCGTGGAGAGAGGAGCCCACACCAGGGCAGGTTTGCTGGCAGGACTTGTGACCCAATGGGGAACCCATGCTGGAGCAGTCTGTTCCTGCAGGTCTGCACCCCATGGAAGAGACCCACGCTGGAGCAGTTTGTGAAGGACTGTAGCCCGTGGGAAGGACTCACATTGGAGAAGTTCATGAAGGACTGTCTCCTGTGAGAGGGACTCCATGCTGGCGCAGGGGAACGATGAAAGGGGTCCTCCCGCTGAGGATGAAGAAGCGGCAGAAACAACATGTGATGAACTGACCATAACCCCCATTCCCCATCCCCCTGTGCCGCTGAGGGGGGCGGAGGTTGAAGCCGGGTGTGAAGTTAAGCCTGGGAAGAAGGGAGGGGTGGGGGGAAGGGGAAGTGTTTTAAGATTTGATTTTATTTTCTCATTCCTCTACTCTTTTTTTGCTTGGTAATAAATTAGATGAATTTTCTCTCTCAGTTCAGTTTGTTTTGCCTGTGATGATAACTGGTAAGTGATCTCTCCCTGTCCTTATCTCAACCCACAAGCCTTTCATTATGTTTTTTCTCCCCTGTCTAGTTAAGGCGGGGGAGTGATAGAGCAGCTCTGGTGGGCACCTGGCCTCCAGCCAGGGTCAACCCACCACAGAGAAAGATCAGGATTTTACTGTACTGCATAGTATTGACTTATGATATGATAACATCACTGGTCATGAGGTTAAGCTCGTTTTTGTATGTGGCATTGCTGTCATGCCTGTACCTCAGACAACATCTCTCGGGATTGATTAGTAAGTGCATCCAATCTATGGGGAAGACAAGGGGGGATACTTTCTCCCGCTCTTTCACCTCCCCTTTTTCCTTCAGGCTAGTTTTGAGAATTTTGAATACCCTTGGGATGTTCAAGCCAGCATGTTCCTATTGCTATGTCTCCTGAATGTGTTTCAAGTCTTGTTGAGGGTTACGAATAAATTCTTTTAAGAATATCACCCAGAGATCTGCCCTGAGGCTGGATAGTCATGGCTGGCATTGCATGTGGGAGAATATGGGCAGGTATCTTGAGAACTTCTCACCTCCAATGGTTTGCAGTTTCACTCCTGAACAGCTACAGGACCCTGATAAAGTGATAGAATATTTGAAAGGAAAATGCTGTTTCAAAGGAGCACAACTTACTGCACTGTGCTGGGCCCTGGCCGGTGTCTAACAAACACTGCTTGATAGTAGGCAGCATGCTGAGGGGGAAGAGAAGGAAAACAGACCAACAGGAACTGTGGCTACTCAAACCCCGGTGGTGGGCACCAACACTACTCAAACCTCAGTGACATGCACTGCAGCTGAACCAAAAAAACAACCCATGCCAGTATCAGTCACCGCTATACCTAAGAAGAAATACACAAAATAATTAGTTCACTTAGTAAGGGATGATGATGAACCATGACCATCATGAGAACAGGAGGAAGAGGCAGAACCAGAGGTAATCACCTGATCCCTGTCCCTGAGTGAGCTGCGAGATATGTGAAAAGATGTCAGTCACCATCCAGGCGAGCATATCATTACCTGGCTGCTCCGATGCTAGAATTAGAGGGTAGGGAGGCCAAGCCGTTGGGATCCCTGTCTAGGGAAGAAGGCATTGACAAGGCAATTGGAAAAAAGGGACACAAGCCCTCAGCCTCTGGAGGTGACTTCTTTCACGTGTAAGGGAAAGGTATCCCTTCAGTGAAGATGTTATATGTCATCCAGGCAAGTGGACAACCATGAAGAGAGGTATCCAGTACTGGAGGGAATTAGTCACGCAGGAGATGATTTATTATGACCTGGACAATGCGCAGTTACCTACAGATTCAGATGAAGTCCAATGCGCACAACCCATGTGGTGGAATTTTGTATGGAGCACACCATTGTTGTATGCCAACTCATTGACAGTAATGGATTGGAAAGGTGAAGAGGCATGAACAGTGAATGAAGTGGCTGGCTGACTCTGGCAATATGAAGAAAGTCTCTCTTTTCCCCTCAGCTCGGCTGTGGAGAAACTGTCCCGAAAGGTCCAGCAACTGGAAGAGAATATGTCCTATTCCCCACTTGTATGGACCAGTATTTCAGCTATTAGGAGTAAGCATTCCTCTGCTCAAGAGAGAGGATATAGAGGGTGCATACCACAAGGCACCCTGTGGTTTTTCCTGTGTGACCATAGAGAGGCCATGAGGAAGTGAGATGGAAAACCTAGCTCGACACTAGAGGCATGAGTATGTGAGTTGCAAGGAAAAACAATCACGAATGGGGATTCTTCCAGGAAAAATACCACTCCAGTTTCTAGCGGGTGGTTCCCCAGACACAGTGGAAGGCCTAATCGTACTTATTATTCTCTTGAAGAGACTTCTAAGTCATTTTTGCAGAGGTGAGTAATGAATACGATGAGTGGGATTACACTGGCCCTGCCTCCAGCCAGATGGAGGAAAGGGACAACTGGATTTATTGGACTGTGTGGATCTAATGGCCTGGCACATCAGATTCACGAGAGTATAAGCCTCTAATGGACACCAGTGCACAGTGTACTTTAATGCAATCAAGCTATAAAAGGTCAGAACCCATCTATATTTCTGGAGTTACGGGGGATCCCAACAGTTGACTGTACTGGAAGCTGAAGTGAGTCTAACTGGGAACGAGTGGCAAAAGCACCTCGTGACCAGAGGCTCTGTGCATCCTTGGCATAGACTACCTCTAGAGAGGGTATTTCAAGGACCAGTGGGCTTTTGGAATAGCTGCCTTGGAGACGGAGGAAATTAAACAGCTGTCTACTTTGCCCAGTCTCAGAGGACCCTTCTGTTGTAGGGTTTCTCAGGGTCAAAGAACAACAGGTGCCAATCACTACCACAACGGTGCACTGGCAGCAATATTGCACCAACCAAGACTCCTTGATTCCCATCCATAAGCTGATTTGCCAACTGGAGAGCCAGGGAGCAACCAGCAGAACTTGCTCACCCTTTAACAGTCCCATACGATCAGTGCAAAAGTCTAATGGAGAGTGGAGACTGACAGTAGACTATTGTGACCCGAATGAAGTCATGCCACCCATGAGTGCTGCTGTGCCAGACATCCTAGAAATCAATATGAACTGAAGTCAAAGGCAGGCAAGAGGTACGCCACAATTGATATCGTGACTGTGCTTTTCTTGATCCCTTTGGTGGCAGTGTGGGCCACAGTTTGCTTTCACTTGGAGGGGCATCCAGTACACCTGGAATCAACTGCCCCAGGGGTGGAACCACAGCCCCACCATTTCCCATGGACTGATCTAGGCTGCAATGGAACAGGATGAAGCTCCAGAACACCTGCAATACATTGAAGACATCATTGTATGGGGCAACACAGCAGAAGAAGTTTCTGAGAAAGGGAAGAAAATACTCCAAATCCTTCTGAAAGCTGGTTTCACCATAAAGCAAAGGAAGGTCAAGGGACCTGCACAGGAGATCCAGTTTTCAGGAATAAAATGGCAAGATGGGTGTCATCAGATCCCAGTGGATGTGATCAACAAAATAGCAGCTGTCTCCAACACCTAGCAAAAAGGAAACACAAACTTTCTTAGGCGCCGTGGGTTTTGGACGATGCATATTCCAAGTTACAGTCTGATTGTAAGCCCTCTCTATCAGGTGACCTGGAAGAAGAACAATGGGGCCCTGAGCAACAACAAGCCTTTGAACAAGTTAAACAGGAAAGAGTTCATGCAATAGCTCTTGGGCCAGTCTGGGAAGGACCAGATGTAAAAAATGTGCACCAGGGGATACTTGAGATCAGCTCCTGGGGTTTTGGAGTCAGGGATACAGAGGATCTGAGGCCCGCTACACTCTGACTGAAAAAGAGAAATTGGCAGCATATGAAGGGGTTCAAGCTGCTTCACCAGTAGTTGGTACTGAAGCCCAGCTCCTCCTGACACCCCAAGTGCTGGTGCTGGGCTGGATGTTCAAAGGGAGGGTCCCCTCTACACATCATGCAACTGATACTACATGGAGTAAGTGGGTTGCACTGATCACACAGTGGGCTGAAATAGGAAATCCCAATTGTCCAGGAGTTCTGGAAATGATCATGGACTGGCCAGAAGGCAAACATTTCAGAATATCACCAGAGGAGGAGGTGATATGTGGTGAAGAGGCCCCATCGTGTAATAACCTGCCAGAAAGTGAGAAGCAATATGCCCTGTTCGCTGATGGGTCCTGTCGCATTGTGGGAAAACATCAGAGGTGGAAGGCTGCTGTATGGAGTCCTACACGGCGAGTCTCAGAAACAACTGAAGAAGGTGAATCGAGCCAGTTTGCAGAGGTGAAAGCCATCCAGCTGGCTTTGGATATTGCTGAAAGAGAAAAGTGGCCAACGCTGTACCTCTACACTGGCTCGTGGATGGTGGCCAATGCCCTGTGGGGGTGGTTACAGCAGTGGAAGCGGAGCAACTGGCAGCGTAGAGGCAAACCCATCTGGGCTGCCCCATTGTGGCAAGATATTGCTGCCTGGTTAGAGAACCTAATTGTAAAGGTAAGTCACGTAGATGCCTATGCACCCAAGAATTGGGCCACTGAGGAACATCAGAACAACCAGCAGGTAGATCAGGCTGCCAAGACTGAAGTGGTTCAGGTGAATCTGGACTGGCAACATAAAGGTGAATTATTTCTAGCTCGGGGGGCCCATGACACCTCAGGCCATCAAGGAACAGATGCGACGTATAGATGGGCTTGTGATCAAGGGGTGGACTTGACCATGGACACTATCACACAGGTTATCCACGAAGGTGAAACGTGCGCTGCAATCAAGCAAGCCAAGTGGTTAAATCCTCTGTGGTATGGAGGACAATGGCTGAAATATAAATATGGAGAGGCCCGGCAGATTGATTGTATCACATTCCCACAAACCTGCCAAGGCAAGCGACACATGCTTACAATGGTGGAAGCAACCACTGGATGGCTGGAAACATATCCCGTGCCCCATGCCACCTCCTGGAACACTTATCCTGGGCCTTGAAAAGCAAGTCCTGTGGTGACATGGCACCCCAGAAAGAATTGAGTCAGACAATGGGACTCCTTTCCGATACAACCTCACAGGCACCTGGGCCAAAGAGCATGGGTGGGTGTATCACATCCCCTATCATGCACCAGCCTCTGGGAAAATTGAATGATAGAATGGATTGTTAAAGACTGTACTGGGACCAATGGGTGGTGGAACCTTCAAACACTGGGACACACATTTAGCAAACGCCACCTGGTTAGTTAACACTAGGAGGTCTACCAATCAAGCTGGCCCTTCCCAATCAAAACTTTTACGTTCTGTAGAAGGGGATAAAGTTCCTGTAGTGCACATAAAGTATATGTTAGGGAAGGCAGTCTGGGTTACTCCTGCTTCAGGCAAAGGCAAACCCATCCACAGGATTGCTTTTGCTCAAGGACCTGGGTGCACTTGGTGGGTGATGTGGAAGGATGGGGAATCCATGAGGTTCGATGTATACCTCAAGGGGATTTGTTTTGGGTGAGAACAGCCAGTAAATCAAATTGTATGATGTCAATTGCTAAATAACCCTGCCATTGTATGTCATCACTACTACAATTGCTATATGCTGTGTCACTGGTATTACAGTAAGAATCACCTAAATTAATGAAGGATGAACTTTGATGAAACTGTGCAAAGTGTAGCGATGATAGAACTAGAACTGATTTCAGCAACTTCTTCAAAATCATCCTCTTCAGCCTGCAGACCATGGGCATGGACCACACCAGATACACCAGCTGCGAGCTCCAGATGCAGCATGCAACAATCCAACATCACACACCATCTCTCCTACCCTGAGAGACTGTTATGACAGATGGAGCCCTAAGTCATGGATGAAATTAACTCAATGGATATATTAGAAGGATGTCCCATAAACTAAGTGAATGCTGTCTGCGTGTATGTATACATATATATCTTAAAGGCAGCCAAAGGGGTATTCCATACCATATGGTGTCATGCTCAGCATATAAAGGAAGCTGGATGAGGAGGAACCGCAGCTTGGGGATGGGCTTGGTGTCCAGTTGGGTGAGAAATTGCATTATGTATCACCCACTTTGTATATTCTAAGTACTGTTGTTATTTTCCTCTCCCTCTGCTTTCCTAGTATACTGTCCTTTTCTGAACCCACGAGTTTTATCTTTTTCTTCCAATTCTCTTCCCCATCCCACTGGGAGGAGGAGGCATGAGAAAGCTTAGCTACTGGCTGGGGCTAAACCAAGGCTTAACATTTGATTCACAGAGTAAGTCAGCCATCCAACTACCCTTTGGTCACCTGAAACTCTCTCAATTGGAATATGTATTATCACTGTTCTGCTATTGTTTAATGCACTAAATCTCTTGGCACCTGTGGCTCAGTTTGTAAAATCCCATAGGGTCTGCAGTTCAGCATTTGAGAAAATCTGGAGTTTCTTAAGCCTTAATGATGACACTGAAAAGCTCTCATTCTACCTTACGTGTAAGCACCAATGGGACTCACAAAGAAAGCTACTTCCTCCTCCAACGTTCTCTGCGTGGACTGAGCCTCTGGACATGTTCATGTCTTAACTACAGATGCAAACAAGTTGGAGAGACAAGTAGTTTCTGCATAAGTCAATTGGTCCAGTAGTTTAAGGACCTCTGTGTCTAGTTTGGGTGAGGGCAATGCTGTATCTTTTTCCTTCCTTCAAGCTATCAAGATAATACCCTAAATTTTGAGCCACTAAATTTCCTGGTATGGACACTTCTCAATCTCTCTCCTGCTGAAGTTGGTCTTTCAGTGTAAAATATCTTATTTTTTGCATTAGGAATTAGAATTTTACCCTACCAAACCAGCAGGCCAAAGAATTATTCTTACTCATTTTTACCCAATGAATATTTATGCATTGTATTCAAAGCAGAACAGTAGCTTTTACAGCAAAGGCTGAAGTAACTCCATCCTTAAAATCCCATAATGATGTGTTCAGACATTGTCCTTAAAGCTTAGAATCCTGGACTTAAAATCTTCCTCTTTGTCAGCTGGACAAAATCCATCTAATCAACGTCTTCCACATCTCAGATGAGTAATTCAGCCCCTAAACTCTTGGACATAAGTGGAGAAAAACAACTCTAAATGGATTTTTCTTTTCTCAACATGACATGGAAACAGAGTGAGAGAGTTACTTCACTCAGTGTTGATGTAGCATTTCCAGAGGCTGCACAGCCTAGAAGGTCCTCTGTGAACACAGCTGTGTCACGTACCTTTTGTACATGAGTAGAGGATCACATCTGCCAACCTTCTCAATGTGCTTTAAGTTGCCCATGAAATTTACTTTAAAAGGAAAGACAGGATATGTCTCTCCTGGTACATATACCAAAGGCAACTAGTAACGTCAATCTAACCTAATGTCCCTCTGCTTCAGTGATCACTAATCAAGAGATATAAGAGGAAGAAATTTTTAACATACTTCAATGTGTGAAGGAGTATGTGGTAGTGTGAATGGATATTTCTCCTTGAAAAGGCTAAAACATATAGGTGTGTGTTTGTTAGTGTCTATATAAAGTTTTAAGATAATGGTGTCACAGACTGTCAGTCTTAATCTGTCATTGAAGGAGGTTATAAATAAGCTATAAGCAAACATGTTAAGTTAAAATAAAACATAATCTTATATTTAGTCAGCTAAGTTGTATGTGAATTTAAATCTGATTGCATTTTCATACACCTTTTATTCCGCTGGATCTGATTAGGATCAGAATCAGAAATGACAAAATATCTGAGCAAAACATAAATGAATATTTCTAAAGCCAAAGGGAAGAGAAGAAACTCCTGTTCCTTAGCATCCCGCCTTGCTGTACAGATAATAAATCTACAATTAGGTCAAGGCAATTCAGATAAATATGATTGTCTGAATTTAGTGATTACTAATTTAAACCATAGAGCCTCAGTCAAGTGATTAATCAGACAATATCACACACTGTATTTTCAAGGTTTTCCAAATTATTTGCTGCTGATTCTATTTGCTGCAAAATCTACCACCATTCTGTATATGAAGCCATTCCTAACTAACGCATTTGCTATCAATAAGTGTTTGCCAGATAGTCTGGGTATATCATTTTCCTTCTACTCTTTCCTTTTCTTTGACCATTTACTATAGGACTAGTAATTTTTCATGATTTCTGACATATTTGGTCAGCTAAATCACACAGAGTTATTTCTTCTCCTTGACAGTGTGACTGAGGCTTAGGGGGGAAAAAAAGATAAAAGAAATATATGAGAATTGCAAATGAGGAAAAGCCTCTAGGATCATAGAATCTGCCATCCTGGAATAAACTATCTCCATATAGTCCAATACTTTGCATCTGACAGTTGTCAGCGCTGGATCCTTCAAAAGAAGGCAGAAGAAATCTGTAACAGTAGAGGGAAAATAATCAGACAACTCACATAGCTCTTTGCCTGAACTGTCAGTTAGAGATTGGTTAAAATCTTCAAGTAGAAGTCAAAATGCTTTCTAATGCTGTCATCATTATTAATTCTGTCTGTGGATATTCCTGATACTTTTAAACGTGTCAATTTGTTTTCTTTTTTTTTTTTGTTTCAAAATATCAAATGAGAAATACATTTTTTTTTTCCCCCAAAATATGTAGTCAAATAGCCATTTACAAAACTTTCAGGATCAATACATTCAGCAACATAAAAAAGCTGTCAAAACGACTACGTGTGTATCTAAAATACTAGGAAAATAAACTTGGTATTTCTAGTCATAAAACAGAAATTTTGGGCTCTTAACTAGCAGCAACAGCATTGATAAAAAAGCTTCTAGGATAATAGAAAAATCCCTCAGAAACTGAGAAGGTATTTTTTTCTATTTTGGTTTTCTTATCCTTTTTCAAGGAGACACAAAAATGTTTTACGTTTCTTATGAGCAGGTTTGAGTTTATAGAGTTTGCAGATTGTTTCTTGGAGAAGAATTGACACAGAGACAAGGTTTAATTACATGTTGCTTATCCTTCAGCATGTGGTCTTTTACCCTGGAAATCGTGAAGCAGTCTTGGGCTCAAATTCCAAGTAATCTGAGTAAAAATTTTTCCACTAAGATATACTATGATTCTTATTCCCTCCTAATTTTAGCCATGCAAAAAAAATTAGGCATTTAGTAAAAAACCAGTTATTTAGGCCACAGTTTGGGACAATGCAGAGAGATGGGCTGATTTTAGAGTCCACCTGAAAATAATTGTTTAAGATGGGGATGAATCACTCCTGACTTAGACACTTATCTTAGACATCTGTCTTGGACACCTTAAACAATCTACTTGCATCTTTTCTGTGAACAGCTAACTGCCCTCAACTTCCCGTACAGACAGTAGGAGTTAAGAGCACACAACCCTACCCAGGAGCAGTTCAGTCCCTCTCAGACTAAAGCTTTAAGGAACAGAATTATTTTTTAATATAATCTGGCAACATCTTATTGAAACACAGAAACATTGGGAGATAGCTGTTTCTATACTTCCATTAGTATCACTGATCAAAGATTTATAAAAGTCAGCATTAAGTTCTTTTGAAATCTCATTCTCAGGAAGCAGAGTTCAGAACAATGCTACTCCATCTTATCAGTAGGTTTTACAATAAGACCCTTATTAGATTGCAATTGATTCACAGCAATCTATTCATTTTTAGCCAAATTAAAACAACCTTTATTGTAGTGCCACAGTTCATGCTGATACAATTAATGTAGTGTGTGAGCATTTCTATTATGAAAATCCTTTCTTCCCTGCCTTGGTTTATAGCTCAAGCATAAAGAACTCACATGGCACCAAAACTTGTCATACAAAGTCTCAGCCCAGGCAAGAATGTTATTCTTTGAAATAAACAATAGTAGAAAAGAATCTTACTATTTTCTCTATGCAGGAATATAATAAGGTGAGGAAGCTGGAAATGTACCACTGGAACTAACCATGTACCTCATCAGATTAGCATTCTTTAATTGCAGATGACTAAATAATAAATGCGAGGACCAGGAAAGTAAGTAATCTGTTTTGTCTTCACTGTTTTCATTGTACCTGATACAAGGATATGAACTCAAGGCATGACCTCATATAGTTCTCATTCCTTTAATGTATCATTAATTTCAAGGAGTGAACATAGAAAACAGTCACAGGGAAATGCAGGAACTGTAGCCATGTTCTGATGTTGCACAGACTGTGTGCTCTCACAACACGGCCAGGAGCAATCTGCCCCAGAGGGAGCATCAATGGATAAGCAAGAAAAGAAGCTGAGTGTGATATAAAGTCAGGGTAACACAAGCAAGCTGGGAAAGAGTCATGAAACTGCAGATGTCCAGATAAAGGATAGATTAAAGCATATCTTTTATTCTCCGCATCTGGTATTTATCCTGGATTCATGCTTTGGGCTATATTTTTAACACAATGTTAATGGCAGTTGCACAAAGCTCGGTGCTTTGCAGAGAGAATGCACTCCTGTATCTTCGTGGGCTCAGTGATGCATGCACTATGCTATGTAGTATTGATTTACAAATGCAAGAGGTATAGTGAGACCAACATAAAGGTTAGGGTAGACATTTCCCCATTTGCCCCCTAGTTTTAAACAAGCTGCCAGTCTTTCCTTGAGAATTACATGCATGGTTCCTTCAGCACTGAAAGTTGTTTGTGGTGGGTTGACCCTGGCTGGATGCCAGGTGCCCACCAAAGCCACTCTATCACTCCCCTCCTCAGCTGAACAGGGGAGAAAAAACATAACAAAAGGGTCCTGGGTCAAGATAAGGACAGGGAGAGATCATTCACCAGTTACCATCACAGGCAAAACAGACTCAACTTGAGAAAATGAATTTAATTCATAACCAATCAAATCAGACTAATGGGAAATAAAACCAATTCTTAAAACACCTTCCCCACAGAGAGGCTCAGGGGGACAGGCAATGGGGGTTGTGGTCAGTTCATCACATGTTGTCTCTGCTGCTCCGTCCTCCTCAAGGGAAGGACTCCTCACACTCTTCCCCTGCTCCAGCATGGGGTTCCTCCCACAGGAGACAGTCCTCCACAAATTTCTTCAGTGTGAGTCCTTCCCATGGGCTGCAGTTCTTTGCAAACTGCTTCAGCGCGGGTCCCTTCCACAGGGTGGAGACCTTCAGGACCAGACTGCTCCAGCCTGAGTCCCCCACAGGGTCACAAGTTCTGCCAGCAAACCTGCCCTGGTGTGTGCTCCTCTCTCCATGGGGCCACAGGTCCTGCCAGGAGCTTGCTCCGGCACAGGCTTCCCACAGGGTCACAGCCTCCTTCAGGTGTCTCCACCTGCTCCAGTGCAGGGTCCTCCACAGGCTGCAGGTGGATATCTGCTCCACCATTTAACTTCCATGGGCTGCAGGTAGACAGCCTGCTTCACCATGGTCTTCTCCATGGGCTGCAGGGGAATGTCTGTTCTGGCACCTGGAGCACCTCCTCCCCCTCCTTCTTCACTGACCTTGGTGTCTGCAGAGTTGTTTCTCTCACATATTCTCACTCCTCTCTTCTGGCTACTGTTGCACAGCAGTTTTTTCCCCTTAAATACAGAGGCGCTACCACCATCATTGATGGGCTCGGCCTTGATCAGCGGCGTGTCCATCTTGGAGCTGGCTTACATTGGCTCTATTGGACACAGAATCATAGAATGGTAGGGGTTGGAAGGGACCTCTGGAGATCATCTAGTCTGACTCCCCTGCTAAAGCAGGATCACATAGAGCAGATTGCACAGGATTGCATCCAGGCGGTTTTTAAATATCTTCAGAGAAGGAAATTCTACAACCTCTCTGGGCATCCTGCTCCAGTGCTCAGTCACCCTCAAAGTGAAGAAGTTTTTCCTCATATTCAGATGGAACTTCTTAAGTTCCAGTTTCTGCCCATTGCTCCTTGTCCTGTTGCTGGGCACTACTGAAAAGAGCATGGACAAAATCCCCTCTCAGTCTTCTCTTTTCCAGGCTAAACAGACCCAGCTCTCTCAGCCTTTCCTCATACGAGAGATGCTCCAGTCCCCTAGTCATCTTTGCAGCCTCCACTGGACTCTCTCCAGTAGCTCATGGTCTTTCTTGAATTGGGAAGCCCAGAACTGGTCACAGTGGATGTGGCCTCACCAGGGCAGAGTAGAGGGGGAGGATAACCTCCCTTGACTTGCTGGCCACATTCTTCTTAATGCACCCCATGATACCATTGGCCTTCTTAGCCATGAGGACACATTGCTGGCTCATGCTTAACTTCTTGCCCACCAGGCCTCCCAGGTCCTTCTCTGCAGAGCTGCTTCCCAGCAGGTCAGCCCCAAACCTGTACTGGTGCATGGGGTTATTCCTCCCTAGGTGCAGGACCTGACACTTGCCTTTGTTGTTGAATTTCATTTGGTTCCTCTCTGCCCACCTCTCCAGCCTGTCCAGGTCTCGCTGAATGGCAGCACAGCATTCTGGTGTGCAGCCACTCCTCCCAGTTTTGTATTGTCAGCAAACTTGCTGAGGGTACACTCTGTCCCCTCATCTGGGTCATTGATGAATGTGTTGAACAAGACAAGACCAAGAACTGACCCCTGGGGCACACCACTAGCTACAGGCCTCCAACTAGACTCTGCGCCACTTATCACAACCCTCTGAGCCCTGCCATTCAGCCAGTTCTCAATCCACCTCACTGCCCACTCATCTAACCCACACTTCCTAAGCTTACCTATGGAGATGTTATGGGAGACAGTGTCAAAAGCCTTGCTGAAGTCAAGGTAGACATCATCTACTGCTCTCCCATCATCCACCCAGGCAGTCATAGAAAGCTATCATAGGGGAAGCTTCTAGCAGCTTCTCACAGAAGTCACACCTGTAGCCACCTCCACTACCAGAACCTTGCCACGCAACACAACACACTGTTGTAAGCCAGTGTTGCTACTGAAAGCCCATAATATACCAACAAAAGCATCCTTTAACTTCAGCCAGAAGAAATGGTCATGTGGCTGCTCAGGGAACTGATCCCAGTTACAACTCGCCTGGCAAAATAAATAAAAATCGGTTCCCAGACAGGTTTTTTTGCATTACTACATGGATGGCACTTGTGTAAACAAAAGGTAGGGGCTGGAATGAACAAGTGGGGATAGGATTTCTTCCTCTGGCAGCACTGAAAGACTTGGCTAACTTAAAATGCTCTCGTGTGTTAAAGACAGTTTCCAGAACCTGCTTCCTACAAAGCTTCAACTTACCAACAGACAAAATCAAAGGCACTCTGGACTCCTGCAGCCACCTTCACTTGTAACATGTTTGCTCCAGCTAGTTGTTGCAACCACTCTTTGTCCTGCAGATCTGACACAAGAAAGCCTGTTTTGCTTAAAAATGCATTTTTAAGGTAAGGTGCGTAGCAACGTGATAAACAAATAGAAAAAATTGCAAAATTCAACCTGCTCATTTATGCTAAGGACTTCTGTTTCATCACTTGCAGTTCCCCTTCCCTATACCCTACATCCCTAAATAGCAATTCTTACCTCTATTCCACCTCTCATTTATCTTAGGTAGAAGAGTTTGAGGGACGAGGGAAATTAAAAACAAAATGATGGGTCATTACTAACTCAGGTCAGCTTCCTGATGATTCAGTATCAGGCTCCATATGTTGTACTGTCACTACTAAGGGGTCACTGGAAAGATGCTGAGGCCAGAGGAGGTTGTTAACCAGAGCTGCCACTAAGAAAACATGTACAGAGACTTTATTCCCCAAGGTATTGCCTTTCTGTGGACTTTTTTGTACAGATCTTTTCTGCCCTAAGTCTATTCAGATTGATTACTTGGATTTTGCTCAATACTCAAGGAATTACTCTTCTCTGGGACACCATCCTCTGAAATACCAGAATTCCCATTAGAAATATCAAAAAATCCTATTATAATTGTATAAAAAAGTGTTCGTTTCAGGGAAATGGACATAATTTTCTAACACAAAATGGTACTAACATTGCATTAAGATACCAGGATAGTCTCAGGAATCTCCTGGAGTTGAGAGATCTTTGTTCTACTGCCCTTCATTTTTACTGCAAAATCATTTTCTGAGTACAAAAGCCAAAAGTGTCATTTAAACAGACCAGACTAATTTAAGCATTAAGCATTAGAATAGTTTGAGTAGCAAACTTCAATGTTATGGGATACGTACAAAGGAACAGTAATTGATTTAATGCAGGAATAGTGTCCATGATCAAAAAGAAAGCAGGTAACTTGGTGTATTTCTCAGTCGACTAGTAACTGAAAAACAATCTTGCAACCAATTATATACTTGTTTGTTTGTTTGTTTGTTTTTTAATTCCCACTGGGCTTATCTTTCACACAAAGATTGAACTGCATTTTCCAAACTGCCAGACATCACCTCTGCAAGTATGGCTTTTTCTAAGAAAAAGGTACTCTGTAGAACTTAACATACACACACTTGCAGCCAGTTTAGGATCCAGTCCAGAAATAATTAATGATGATGGAAAGCTTGCTATCCATTCTAAAAGCAGCTGGATTGCTCACTTAGGACTAGATCTTGCCACACCAGTGGTAGATCATGTATCAGGTCTGTTGACATTTACTCAACCCTGTATACTGACTATTAAAAAAATCATTGTAATCAAGTAGAGATTACAGCTCTTTTCAGGTTTTGGATCAGTTCCACATTTCTTGCCATTTAACATCTAGCATTCAGAGTACCCAAACATAAGCTCCACTGAGACATAGTGAATTAAACTATGGTGAATCTTTACATAACAACTTCAACCACATAGATTTATAGAAATACACAAAACTGTACATGCTGTTCAGTCTTGAAAGGAAAAAAAAAAAAAAAACAAAGCAATGTGAGGAGCCTTTAGTGTTGTCATATAACCTTGAATCAGTTTGACTTTAAGTCTATCTATCTCATACTTATTTTTCAGTCATAACATCCCAGCCAAACTATTTGAAGCTGATGTTCTGCTTTTTTCCATTGTCTTGTTTCTCGTAAATGTGGTACAATTATCAGTAAAGTGAATCCTTTCATCAGCTTCTGTATAGATTTAAGTAGTTACCAGAGAAAGAACACTATTCCATCTCCATTATTAAAGTAAAATGTAGCAGTTTTTTCCAATACACAGTTCATTCAATTGAGACAGCTTCTAGTCAATGTTTTATTGACACAACTCTGATTGATTGCTACCAGTAACTTGAACATGCCCCTTGTAATGGCAGAACCTGTAGGAATTGTCTATACAAACTGACAGTTAAAAATGTTAGAGGATTTCCAATTGCTTGTAGAAATTAGTACAAAAAGTATGCAGTGTGGACTTTTTTAGCTGATCTTTGTTTAACCTTGTATGTGATGATTCTAGAGAACTATATGTATCCAAGGACAGGCTTTCACTCATCACTCTCTCCCCTCATTAAGATTCAGATGTAGGCACATATTAGCAAATAAATGACTGATGAGAACACATGTTGCCATATGCTAAATGAGAATATAGTTGTCCCTGTTTCCAGCATCAGTGTTACATTCTGACACCAGCATTGCCATTCTGCTACATGACAGCAGATGTTCAAAGCCTTAGAGGTTGGCTTCCCAGTGAGGGAGAAATCAATGACATAGAAACTGACTAAAATCTTAACTGTTACTTACTGAATTTACACGTAGACAGAGATTATGAACTTAGTCACAGAATGTGCAAGGCAAGTACAGCTCCAAAAAAAGATTGAAAATTACTCTTGACACCTGCACTAATAGTATTTTATTGGTAGTTTTGCAGACAGAAAATAAGCTCCTAATTCTAATTCAGAAAAGTTGACAAACTTTTAAAAAATGACCCAAACTTATCAATAAGTGTTGAGGTTTTCTAAAAAAAAAAAAAAAAAAAAAAAAAAAATCTTGTAAACACACCTCACCATGAATTCTCAGGTGCATGGTACTAATTCATGGTAGTTCTTTGGAATAAAACTAGCATGAAACAAATGGTGCAGCTGGAGACAACTCAGAGAAAAATTAAGAAAAAATTGGTGAAAAGTTTCATTCTGATGTGAAAGGCAGCTGTATACTCCTAGTTTGTCATATTCTGGGCTTTTTTCATCATCTTGCTGTCTTCACACATAATAGCTAAATGGTTTATGTTTAAGTTGTTTAAGACAACTTAATTAATTAATTAAGAATAAACCTAATGCCTGAAGTTAAAACACAAAGACTACATCTAAACAAGAATATCTCAGGATATGTGTATATATTTTAATTGGTCCATACTAAGTACGTTTTTAACATACACTATTGGACAGTTTTATAATTGAAAGTATGGACTTTAATAGTTTCCAGGTCTGAGCATTTAACCTGATCTCCAGAAGAAGAATGTGGATCTTTGCCTCTGCTGAAGGAGAACAACACCTCTTAACATCTGCAAATCAATCATGGAATATGCCAGACTGTAGATGAACAACTCTCAGTCTGAACAGACAAGTACACAAATTCTGGCATTTGTGCTTCAAATTCTCTCTGTTGTAAGCATTCTCTATTATTTTATTTATTTGCCGTAAGACCTCATACTGTGCAAACAAGTTAAATATGCCTATAGCAGTACCTTGGGTCTATCAAGCTGTGTGTCTCATTTCTCATCTCTAAAAAGAAAACCTGTTCACAGGGGTGTTTTAGAACTAATTACTGGTTGCTTGTGCCATACTCTCTCTGGATGTTGTACTAAATGCCAACATTTAATTTTTCAGCTAGCCACTGATCCTTTTATTCACATTTGGAATGTAATGAAGACCTTGTGCAATGTATTACTTTATTCCAATATCATCATATACACTTATCAGCTTTTCTTCTTGTGCCTTCCCCTTTCAGGTTGTTCACTTATGTTTTACTGTAAATAACAAAGAATATATGTACCATTTTTACTGTCCATGTGTCACAGAATAACAATCTTATCAGTCATTTCACAATAATGGTCTTACAAGGCTAAAGTTCATTTGAAACGACTATATGACTGCTGAATTTCAAGCTAAAGAAATGTCCATCTTGCTGCTTAGAACATAGAGAGCAAATGAAAGTATGCATTTTTAAGTAGCTTATTGCAATAAGGCTTTGTGCAATATGATTGCAGTCAAAGCTGGATTGTGAGCATAATGCTTTAGGTAGGTTTTTTGCTCTTGGACAGGATCTAAATCCACTGGAAAACGTGGGACCCAGTTTCTAGGACTACAAGCAGAAAACAAAAGAATCCAAGTCCATGAAAAGCAGAGAGTGGGGAGGTTGTATTTGGAAGGTTTTGTGCTATTTCAAGTCATTAAGTCATTTTTTACAAACTATATGAGGAATCCATCACAACTTATACTGTAAATGATTTTATATATTATATCTCAGATTTCTTCCAGGAGGGCACAAAAACCCCAGCTGTTTATAATTTCTGTATGTTTTATTTAAAGAATAGTAATGAAATACAAAGTTTGATCTAAAAGGTAATAATAAAATGAATCCTAGAATGATACCCACTCCAGTTGATTTCTTATGTGCAATTTTTAAATATTTTGTATAAAACCAGTATGCTGATACTCCATATAATTTTTATCAAATATTTTCATATAAATGTTTCTTAATTTAGGGTTTTTTTAAAAGGTTTTGTTCTGAAAGACGTAACAATATTTGGAGTATAATTTTATTCAAAGATAAAAACCAACATCAAAATATTAAAATTCCTCCTGGGACAGAAATTTCACTTTCTCAGCAGCTCTAGATTTCATACATCTAATATCCATACACTTCCAATTTGTACAAATAAGGCATACAGAATATTTTAAATTTCTTATCTTTTTACTCTTCAGCCTTTCATTTTTTTCTGGTAGACAAACAATTTTTAAAAAGCTTGTGTATCCCAAGTATAACATCAAAAGCATGAAAGCAGAATTTATCTAGAAAAATACTGAAAAGCAACATTTAACAAATATAGAAAAGTGAGTCTCCTGAGCTAAACATGAGGCAAGCAGTACCTGAATCCAGGAGCAGGTGTGCACCAGCTGTTTGTGCATTTAATTTACTTTGAAGGCTAAAAGAAATGACAGAAGAATTCACCTCTCCTGTGCAACCTGTGTGCTCAGTATTTCACCCTTTCTTCAGAGAAACTACCTTAACTCACTGAGGGAGTGCCAGTAAGTGAAGCATCATTCACTGGCATAGCAATGCAGCGCTGGGCTGTGCATGACAATGGGAAGGAATTCATAACATGGTTTATTTCAAGTCCTCTGAAACATCCTTTTTAAAAAATATAGCTGGTAAGAATGGAGAGACAAACACAATCATTCACACTTAATTACTTTGCTAAAATCTCTAAAAGCCATGTAAAAAGCTCTGCCAGCCCGTACATCACCCCAAAGCCGATGGGGTGGGGAAAGGCCCTTCTGCCAGACTCTGACTAACCTATGTGGCTTAGAAAACTGCCCCACTGTTCAGCAGCAAAAGGCTTCAGCAGCCTTCTCTTTAAAGAGATGCTTCTAGCTCTTTATTAACTATTGTAATTATTAATCATTTGACTGAGAACTGGATTGTGGAGATTATATAGGACTTGTATACCAATCCTCTGCTGTTACACATCAGTGACATTCTTCTGTTTCATACCAGTCTGGCTGTTGCCTTAGTGGCTAGGTATTGAGCTTTCATAGAAATAGTAAAGCACAAATCTAAGCTCACGTTGCTTTATCCACAGTAGGAATTTTACCATAGACACTTAGGCTACTTTGGGAATACCAGAGTAAGCAAGGTCTGTAATATCCTGTTCCAAGATGACAACCTTTGTGCCACAAAGAATGAAATCTGCTCTATTAATCACGCTCTTCTGCAGCTCTGCATCTTGTAGGCCTGTATCCTCAAAGGTATTTCATTTTCTCTGCAGCCAAGAAAGGTTGAGTATCTGGTACCCAGCTTCCCACTGACAAAATATCCTCCAGTCATTGCAAAGAGGATTTCTGTGAGTAAAGGTTACCCCAAACTTTAAGTTGCTGCTACTGTCACAGTGACTCTTAAGTTTGTGATGGTTCTCCGACAACTCCACACACCTTCACTAAGCACCCCATGCTCTGCAAAAATGCAGCTGGTGATGGTTACACATCCCAGAGTTAAGGGCTTAGTTCTGCCCATGGATCACATCAAGATCAGTGTGGTTACAGAGAGTGCAATTCTGAGTTTCAAATCATGTAGTTACCTCAGGTTCACTATGGTTATTCCAGTTTTGAAATAGAAAGTTATACTTGATTCACTCTAACATAAAGATGCACTCTGACACTTGATTTGCTCTCTGGAGAGAGATCCTAAGCTACTGCCAGATGGCTATGAGGCTCCTGCTAGGTCTGGATCATACTGGCCAATTTAAAAGAATTGGAGACCATAGTATGACACATTTCACAGTCTCCAGGGTTAAAATTTGATATGAAAAATGTAAAACTGAATCAGCTAGTGACAGCATCTTTTTATGTTTTATTGCATTGTGTTTCGAATAGCATTAGAAGATATTGCACTCAATTACTCAAAAGGGAAGAAATTTCGGTATGAACACTTTTATACAAACAGAAAGGGTTTGGAGTAACTAAGGGGTATTAATGTGTAGGAAATCTGAGTTGAATACACTTCATAAGCTGCTGTGCAAGAAGAGTTCTGCTTTTTTTTTTTCCACTGCTAGCGAGTGATGAACATGATTATTTTACTGAGAATAGGGGAGAAAATGGAAACTAAGCAAACAACTGCAGTTCCAGAAATTCTACTTCATAAATTTTGCCAATAAGGAAAATGTAGCTTGGTGATTTTACAATGCTTGAGTTTCAAATTGAATTGAAATAAGTAAAAGTGCTTTGTGTGCGTTGCAGAGCACTTTCAGGAGGCTGTTTCCTGTCTTTCATGATGCAATATATTTTAATGAAATAGGTGTTTAGGTTTTTCACTAATGTGATGCATTTTATCTAGAAGATCTTGCACTGCACAGGAATAGGAAATTAGTAATTGAGCATCATGGTCCTTTTAGTCACTTATCCTCACAGTGAGATTTCAAAAATAAAATTACTTTAAAAGCTTTTAGATTTTATCTTCTTTAAAATTTTCCTTTGTCTAACACCACCCCAGAGGCCCAAGTTTATTACAAATCACAAATGCACATGTAAAATATTCTGCCTAAATTCAGTATGCCTTGGATCCTTTTCACTGGAGAGCACAACGAGAAAAGCTCACCAGAAGAGATGCAGTTGTGGATTCATGTCAGACGATCTGCCTTTTGTATGCAAATGTAGAAAATTCCTGTCTCCCTTATTTCTGAAAAATTACCATGAACATCCTAATTTTTAATTGTTTGCTAATTTCCATGACAAAGCTACTACAGATACTAGGAACATGCACCATTCTGTTAATGTCTTTGAGGCCATCACTTGACCATTTGATGATAAAACACTGATCAATTTTTAAAGTACACTCTCAGAAATGGGCCTAAAAATGTGTGCTTAGAACCAAAGGAAATCTTTCATAGAATTCTTGTGTTAATCATTCATATATGAATACTGCATTCCATTGTATTCACACACCCAAGCCTATGGTCATTATTTAACCAACAAATTGTTTGTTTTGGCTTGTACATGCAGAGTATTTTTCCTTCCCAAATGTATGAAAAATGTCCTATTTAATCTCCATTTATTTGCCTGATTTCTCCATATACGAGTAAGCTGCTTATTTCACAAATGAGATTTCATCTTTTGCTCTTGTATCGGCAGAATTTCTCTGCCTTCTGAGATACTGCCATACATATGCATTACATGCCAAAAATGTCTTCTTTTAGTCACACAATGGCTGTTTTGCAGAAAACTACTGGAAATAATGCAATGCTACTACACCAGTTTCAGATTTTCCTAGTTAGAACCTAGAATAGGAAAACATCAACAGTAGTGCAAAATTCCTTACTACAATAATAGTAATAAACTCTGCCTCTTAAAAAGTTCAAGCATTAGTCTTTCTGTAGTTTTAAAAATTTACAACACTGTGATTTATATCTTAGTATATTTTTAACATCAAAAGAAAAGCTCTCAGATAAAAAAATATGAGTTGCTGATGATTAATCTTAAATGAAAAGGTTTTTAAACTTCAAATTCTACTAATAAATTAGAAAATAAATTACCTGCATATGAAATATTCCAGTGAAAATCTCTAGTGTAATCCTCATATGAATTTAAGAAAATAGAGATCAAACTTTCAGATTTCATAATGTTTTGTTAAGATTTCAAAAAAAATATTTTCTTGTCAAAGTCACAGATTGAAATTTCTTCCCTGGATATATTTACCTTGAAGACTTCCAGTATTTTCATTGTTCCTGGGGGAAAACTCTAATTGGAGCTTGGGAAATCCAATGTTGTTCTTCCTGGTACTTCTATCAACATCGAGCCCCACTAACTTTGTACATTCTGAGAATTTCAGAGTCCTGGCTTAAAGTCTAACTCAAAGACCTCTGAAAGTCTTCATCAGGGAAGGATATTTATTGATTCAGTCAAAGGGTATCGAATGCTAAGAAATTAAGCACACTTTTTGTGTACATCTCACAAACATAATGTGACTTCTTTTGGATGTTTATAAGAGAAAATACCATTTAAATGCAAAGTTATAATAAAAATGAAAGTTATAATGCAAAACTAAAATGAATTAATACTGTGCTGAATAAAGACTCATGAGACACACCTCTCCCTTTCATTACAGTTTACAATGACTATTAATTTTATTTAAAACTTGATTAACTCAATTCCCATTCTAATTCTAATTCTAAAATATTTATTTTTACTAATGTTAAAAAAAAAAATATGCAGAATACCCTCATGCATTGTGCTCAAGTGCAGATCTTCCCTTTAAATATAGAGAATTTGGTTAATTTTCCAGTCATTTAAAATTACAGTGTAGTTATATCAGAGATGATGGTGAAACACAGCTGATAAATGTTACTGGTATTGTGACTGCTGCTCATACAGAGGCTTTAAGCCAAATGGATGAGGCATCAACACCAATGACAAGAATTAATGTTTGGCAGAGATGGAGATTTGCTCCTGGATACATTCCTAAGGGAAGAATAAATACTAAATTGAACATCACAGCCATTGCTGCTGTAGCAACACCTGGTAGGTTGCCTCAGGAAATGTCAGTGGGGTAGATCCTTGCCTGAGATTCTGTGCGTGGGATATAAGCTCAGGCTTCTTTCTTGGGACAGGAAAGAAATGGGGAAATATTGGCTTAAAGGCATGTTCTGACTTCCCTTCCAGCATCAGAGAGGCCTTGTGTAGGTGCTCCACAAAAGTGACTTAGAAGGCAGGGGCAGCTACTTTGTCTACAGCTCTTGTGGACCGTATGTCAGGTTGACAAGATATAAATTCAGATGAGTTGGACATCTACCGTTACTAAACTGTCATTAATTCAGAGAACTGTTTTCAACAGAGAGGAAGAATGAAAGACAGAGAGTTATGCACAGAGATATGAAATACGGAAGTATTTATATCAGAGACAACACTATCGCAAATGATTATTCAGATTAAGCCAAATGGATGCATATAATCGCTCTGTACCATTTCTCTCCATCATACACAAAGAATTTACTTACTCATTCTAATTAAACTTGTTTTAGAAAATCATTCAATTCTAGTCCAAACAATGCAAGAAATAATAGCCATAATAGATTTTCTGAGGAAACGCTTTTACTTTCAAACATTTTTTAGATCGTTCATGTCAGACAGTATTCTTAGCATGGGAAGTGGTCAAACACCGTAAGGTAATTGAGATACACAACAGTGGAGTAATTCTTCCTTTTCTGTAATGGCGACCCTAGCTTGTTCTGACTATCTGAAGAAAGAAACACCGGAGTTGCTTATTTTGGCGCAATATCTTTGCTAAGTTATATTGGAACGGATGTCTGTGGTTCCAGTGAGACAAATGCCAGAATCTGGCTCATTTTGCTTAACCCATTAGATATAAGTTTATTATATGCATGTAAATGACTTTGACTTGACATGGAAATAAATAATTCGAGTTGGTTTTAATGAGATCTAGATTATTAACTGCAGTATACATTGTTCTTTTTCGTAGACTAAGCACAGCAGAGTAAATTTTAATTGTGATGCTTAGGGATTTTCATTAGCAGTGAAACCTCTTGTGCACTGAAATGAGAGTATTCCCTAGAGAGTGCAGAAGTAAGCAAGACAGAATAGGTAATGAACTGAGCTCAACAAAATGAAGGTCAGAGCCAACATTCATGCAGAAAAGAGGTCACCTTAGGCAGCTGCATTATTAAATACGACTTGGAATATAGACACCTTGACAAGCAGCAGGAGGAAATCACTACTTAGTCAAGATATAATCAAATGATAAAATGTGGGTGGATTTGCAGTGGATTTGCAAGCCAAAATGCATCTGAAAGAATAGGAATTTACTCATTTGCAAAACATAATATGACTTTATTGGTCAGATTCTTGGCTCATATGACTACCCACTACCAATTCATACTGGTTTGTAACTGACACAAAGAATTTTTAAGAAATACAGATGTATAAATGACTTTGTCTCACCAATGAAATGGAACTCAGCAGAGCTATTGCTACAGAATTTACAGAAGGGAGAATTACAGCTTTATGTTACAACAGAGCAAGAAACAGAAACATGTAAAATTTAAGTGAAATTCATCTTGGGAATGAACTAAAAAAAAACAACATGGGAGAAACACCTCCCGAGACAAATATCATTATGTGGAGAAATGTGGACAGAAATAAACTGGATGATGAAGCACCATGGGAGTTACCCCTAGGAGAGACAAAATACAGTAAGTAAACTCCGAATAGCATGGGTGCTCAGAGCTGTGAACAGAAGAAAGCCAGCAAATTATCAAAGAGAAATGACTGACAGAGGGCTTTGTCTTTACCATCTAGCAATAGCACGTCTAATACAATTCAGCTAAAAGTCCAGCAAGATGATAAAAGTTTAATAATTGCCTGAGCTCTTGTGAAGCAGCAAAAAGGCCACACTGGGCTCTAACAGGTATTTGATGTTTGACAGGACAGTTTTTCTGTTTCTGGATGACTAGACCCAAAGAGTTGTGGTGAATGGAGTTAAATCCAGTTGGCAGCCACTCACAAGTGGTGTTCCCCAGGGCTCAGTACTGGGGCCAGGTCTGTTTAATATCTTTATCAATGATTTAGATGAGGGAATCAAGTGCATCCTCAGCAAGTTTGAAGACACGACCAAGTTGTGGGAGTGTTGATCTGCTTGAGGGTAGGAAGGCTCTGCAGAGGGATCTGGACAGGCTGGATCAATGGGCCAAGGCCAACTGTTTGAGTTTCAACAAGGCTCGGTGCCGGGTCCTGCACTTGGGTCACAACAACCCCAGACAACACTACAGGCTTGGGGCTTGAGGAAGAGTGGCTGGAAAGCTGCCCAGTGGAAAAGGACCTGCAGGTATTGGTTGACAGACAGCTGAGTATGAGCCATCAGTGTGCCCAGGTAGCCAAGAAGGCCAACAGCATCCTGGCTTGTATCAGGAATAGTGTGGCCAGCAGGGCTAGGGAAGTGATCGTACCCCTGTACTTGGCACTGGTGAAGCCTCACCTCGAGTACTGTGTTCAGTTTTGGGCCTCTCACTAGAAGAAGGACATTGGGATGCTGGAGTGTGTCCAAAGGGCAATGAAACTGGTGAAGGGTCTAGAGCACAAGTTTTATGAGGAGCATCTGAGGGAGCTGGGGTTCTTTAGCCTGAAGAAAAGGAGGCTGAGGGGAGACCTTATTGCTCTCTACAACTACCTGAAAGGAGGTTGGGGTAAGGTGGGTGTTGATCTCTTTTCCCAAGTAACAAGTGATAGGATGAGAGGAAATGGCCTCAAGTTGCACCAGAGGAGGTTTAGATTAGATATTAGGAAAAATTCCTTCACTGAAAGGATTGTCAAGTACTGGAACAGGCTGCTCAGGGAAAGTGGTTGGGTCACCATCCCTGGAGGTATATAAAAGACATGTTGTTATGGTGCTTAGGGACATGGCTTGGTGTTGGACTTGGCAGTGTTAGGTTTACAGTTGGATTTGATGATCTTAAAGGTCTTTTCCACCCTAAATGATTCTATGATTATAATCTGCAAAGTCCACAACAGAAGGGTCTATCTTAGGATTATCCCCTTTACCAGAACTCATCTAAAAGAATAGCCATTGATGACTATCTGAATTTTGCTTTTTTAAAATAGTACTTCTTTTTAAACAGCTTTTTCTTCTCAGTTGCATGTCCTAGAGGGGTTTTAAAGTCTGTGGACTGAGTAGCCTGATGAAAAGAACTGTGGCCTTTCAATCAGTTTTTAATAGTATTGTCCTCCTTTTTTGTTCTCAAAGCAATTTACATAATATAGCACTTATACCTACTGATCAGAGGTTTATTACAGTTGTCAGTCACAGTAAAGATTATAGTTACTCCCTTACAGTATTGCAAGAAACACAGTGGTTAAGCTTACAAATTTAATTCTGGCGCCACTGTGGTATTTTCTGTGTTTTTTTGCAAAGTGTATAGATACAAAAAAGCAGAAAAAAATATTGAAAGTAGAGATGTGATTTGGGAATTCACTTAAATGGAACAACTTGATTATCCTCAGCTTTGCCTTCATTCACCCACATGTGCATCAAAAGTAACTCAACTAACACAGATAGAGTTACTCTGCCTTTAGGGTGAAGAAACCAAATAGAACATGGTTCACTATTCACTTAGTATCTATGACTGATGGGGAGATGTCACGCCTAACAATTACAACACATGGCCTTGGATTGGTGTGCAACCAAAATCTTTTGCAAAATGAGAAGAATGCTGAGATAACAAATAGTTCTTCCTCTGTGACAAGCGTTACAGACTTCACTACTATGTTAATAGACGGATGAATTTGTTTTGCATATTTCAAACTATTTAGAAAACCAAGAATTTGAGTCTTTACTACGATGTCTACAAGTTTCCCCAAAAAGATTGTGGTACATGATCTTTTCACATAACCCTGAAGATATTCTCTGTGTACGCTAAGCAGATGTGCTCTGCCCCTCCTTTCAGCTGACCAGAAGCAATAGGCTTGCAGCAAGACTCTGAAGCTCTAGTTAATGTCTCTTGCTTCCCAGCTGAGCTTATTAGCTTGGGCTGAGTGCCTCATTAACCCTGACAATATGGCTTCAAATTGGTTCAGAGGTCACACAGCATCTTAGAGGTGTCTGCAAAAGACTGGTGAAACTGCGCTACATTGTGTTTAAAACCAAACCAAAACAGAGATTTTAACATGATTTTAGGCCTATGTATATAGGACTTCATACCTATAAACTCTTTCAGCACAGCCAGATCCTACATTTTAAAAGGTGTTCAGTAATGCTATAATGATGCTTAAAAACAAGTCTATTGAAATTCATGAGCTAATACATTTTTAAACACTGTTTGCCAAGTCTACTCATGTCCTAACTTAAAGGCTTTTGGGGTTTGCATTCTACTCAAGACAGTGGGAAAAAAGAACTGATTGGGCTAGAAGGAAAATTTCTAATGACAAATTAATGCAAAATGGATGGAATTATGAACTGAATAGAGAGGAAAGGGAAGAAGTGGAAACCTTTGTGAATAGATCTGGGGAGAAAATAGTGACAAATGTACCAGAGGAAGAACTCAACAGTCTTTTCCTTTCACTGATTGTTACAGAGGAACAGTAGAGTAGGATAGGAGTTTATCACCTACTGTAAAATGTGCTTAGATGGGAAAAAAGAATGTTTTGTTGACCTTTTAACAAGGTAGTTGTTAATCTCATGCATACAACCTAGCATCTTGCTTCAGAAATAAGGCTTGTGCTGAATCAAATGAACAAGGATCAAGACATGATGGTAGCTGTAAGATGTTCATGACCTCTGCATAAGCCAGATGTAAAGCACTGGCAGGGGACAAAAGAAAAATCTCAACTAAGAATGATTTGATGGAAGATGTAATTGTATACAGAAGCTCTGGAAAGGACTGGAAGACTTTTATTTATTTGATCTCAATGAAATAGTTATTTAATTCATAAATTGGTTCCCATTTCTCCTACTTCCCTCTCTCTTTGTATCTCTAACATTTCTGTCTCTTTGCCAAAGAGGTTTAATGGATTAAAAATACATTTTTATAGTTCTATTAAGTTCATGGCACTTTACAGATATATTAACAAGCACTGTCCATGATGCTTCCTTTCAGAGGAGAAAATCAGGCCACTAGCAGGAAATAGACATGTCTGCTTCTAAAATTCAGAATCTTACAGGAGACCTGGAAACAAGATGGCATGGAGAAAAGTCCAAACCTTCTCTATTTATAAGTGTCTGTTTAGATTTAGTGTGGACTGCTATTAATGGGGGAAATATTTCTTTCAGAAGGGCACAATGATAAAATATTAGGCTTAGTGTGGTTTGAGATCTCAGCAAAACTCGTCCAACCCTCTGCATTCATTTCTCCAAAACAATCAGAATCATAGTTTTGCAGCTTCTTTATTTCCTGCAGCTGACAGTTATTTGACACAGTTAATGACCACAGTGGGTATTGAAAGCCATCAGCCAGTAATTACCTTCAGTGTTAAACAGAAGCGGGGTTGCCTCTCCCTTCTCCTTGGCATAAGCAGGAAAATGGTCATTTTTCCACTGCAGGAGTTAACAGTAATTGACATTATCATTCTCATAGTGCCATACACACTCAATGATAATTTACAGGTGCAAAAGCAGGGAAGTTTCTCAATGTACATTAATATGTAAGCTCTGAAAAATATAATCTTGTTATTAAAAGAAATGTCTTCAGTCCAACATAAAATTCCAACCCCTTTCCCTTTTGCATGTTAAAAATCAAGAAAGGAACTCTGTAAACAAGACTGTTCAAGTAAAGGAAACACATCATTAGATCTTAATTTTAGAGGAAGGAACTGATAATTGTGTGATTATCCTTCAGCTGTAGGAACATCTTTCTCCAGTAAAGGTCCCATTGAATTATATAAGGCCACTTGTGGAGCAAGATAATATTTAATACAAATATTAGTTTAGAGTCTTAGATACAAAACTAAATTATTTCATCAGCAGTCCTACAGAACATGCACTTGATCTAAGTATCAAGACCATCATATTTTTCTGTTAAATGCTGTCACGTCAGTGCTAGGAATACTGCCAAATTAAAACTGATACACGCTTAAAAAGCAAATTCTTTTATGTATGATTATTTTATGTATTAAAACTTGAAGTTGCTGCATTTTAAAAATCTAATTCTACTGTCATTTTGTTTTTTCTAGATATTTCCTCATTTAGGTTATTTTTGTCCCCCACTTCTCATTTGGCAATGGGAAAACAACTCAGTTACTGTCAACATACATGTAACTGCTTATGTATTTGGATCTCTGACTATCCGCCACCATGAAATGTTGCAATTTCCAGGTTACAAAGAACAACATAATATGTTAAATTCCAAAGCATCAACTCCTTTCTTTAGAATTTTAAAAGGCCACAAAAGCAGCTGAATTCATTTTATGGTTCATTAAAACATTGTTTTTACAAAATTTGTATCTACTGACTAAAAATTATTGTTTCCACCTTTTAAATTGAAAAAAAAACATTTCTAGGTCCACTTAAGCAGATATTAAATAACAAATTTGAAAGAGTAATAGAAAAAAAAAAACACAACCAAAAAACAAACACCTAGAAGACTGAAATATGTCATGCAGTCTGGGACAAGGCCAGAATGAATATAGAGAAACATCTCTATCAAAATGTCATACATACATTTTCCAAATAACCAGTAAAAATTTAATCCCTCTCTGTATTCATCCCTGTTTCACCTGCTCAAAATTGTCTAGTGAATAAATTTGAAGACTGGAACATTATAGTAATTCAAAGTGATTATGAAATATATACATGAGAACCTGGAATTTAAACACTTAGAGCAATGAAACTGTAAAACTGCACAAAAATATTACAGCTCTGCTGATTTCTGTTATTCAAGGTATGGTCTTAATGTCCCCTATGTGATACATGGATGTATGCAACTGTTCAACTATTTATTTCTGTTCTATTTTTCTTCCCTTCAAGGAAAAGTTCAACAATTAGAAGTCTTACCTGAAGTCAGTTTCAGGAGAAAGACAATGAATTTGCTATCTCCAGCTTTAAAAAATGCAAATTAGTCGCCTTCCCTCACCTGCCTGCAAAAAAGCATCCCTCGATCCACACTTTTGCTTTGACTGAATCACCTGAAACAGCTTACTGATCAGATTAGACACAAGTTAATTTCTAACTAAATTGCTCCATGACATATCACAAGCCATCACATGCCTCACAGAGCCGTGCCTCCATTATGTGCAATGACATTACTAGGTGATATGTCATGTTCAGAAAGCACCATCTCTTTAACTGCCTGTCACTACTAAACACTCCTGTTTTAAATAACAACAAAACCCAGCAACTTTATTTTCCTGAGTGAGTTTATACAGTTCCATGTTGAATCTTAGAGAAAAGGAAGGAGAACAGGTCAGTGGCTAAAAAAGAAGCTGCTGAACAGCTATGCTGAGCAGAGCAGAAATGGTCACATCTTCCATAATCAGCTGGCCTCCAGCAACTTTATCATCCTTGGAAGCTCCTCCAGAAGGACAGTTAACAAATCTGAGTGTTCAGTAAAGCTGCTGGTAAGAAAGATTTGCTTGTGAAAAACCTTGCTGCTCTTCTGCACATCTCAGATGGCTGCACCTCTGTAACTCTCAGTGAGAATGAGATGACCAAGGCAGAGCAATGGTCTTTCAAGTTAAATTGCAGAGGATTTTGGAGCAGGGTTAAACCAGGTGGTTTTGTAAACCTCTAGGATTCCTCAAGCAGTGGCTAGAGGAAGGGGCTGTTGGTGAGGTTATGCCTTATTCCTGCCTGTTTGAGCAAACACATGCTAGCATTTCTCTCTGGTTTCTGCGCTACTGAGTACCTGCGCTGCCATAGCTGTGGGCTCTCAGTCAGGCTCCTGGGAAAACAGCACAGTTGGGTCTGTCTTGTACACATGGGTGTTTGGACATGGTTTGCCATGTGTTCACTTGTGGAAACAAACAAGTAGATGGCCTGAAACTTGATTAGGTTAATCCTAAAATGGATGATAAAATGAAACTAAAGGTAAAATTTAGATTCAGAACATTTTTTGGTAAAATTTGTTAACACACCACTAGCACCTGTAATTACAGACTACAGTGATTAAGGATATTTTCATGGCCTGTCACTGTCTCCAGGCTACCTGCTATATTGTGTCACAGTCTCATCTTTAACTTCATTTTGTATGTACATTATGAGAAATAAGACTGTCTCCCCTTTCTCAAACCTTGAATTTCCATCTTGTCCAAAGGTCTCCCATAGAGCAAAGGAGGTGAACACACCTATCTGTGCAGAGATCAAAAGGCAGAGAAACAGCTGTGTTCCTTCCTGCAGAGCCATTTTATAGGATCATCAGGAGAAAAAACATGGGGGTCAAGACACTGCTATTACAATATATTTGTATTAGGCAACTTTTGCTCTCACCACCAAATTTACAAAGAGCAATAAAAATCATCTCCCATCTACAAGAAAAGCAATCAGGCATTTATATACTGCTACAACTGCATAGTCCTCATTCAGCAGTTCAGTTTTGAAGACTATGGTTCAAATTTGGCACAAGTTACTGTCTAAAAGAATTTGATACCATCAGCCTTATCACTAAGGCCTGTTTATTTCATGTTGAAAGCATCAAACAGCTTGCTGCAATTGGCGACTGTAGCTAAAAAAAGAGGACAAAGCATTACATGATAGTGGCATTAAAAACGTCCAAGTACAAAATCTTCTATGAAAGGGGCTGGCAGGGGAAGTGCAGGGGGTGCCCTCTTTGAAAAACAACAGCTGTACAGCCAATATGTCTCAGTCTTGTCTGTAGCCTCTCCAAAACTTTAGCCAAAATGTATTCAAAGTTAACTATAAAACAAGTGCTTTCCATTTCTCTTTTCATTTAACATTTTTGGCCTAATTCTATTTTTTCTAGTGCTTTTTTTCAAGCCTCCTTATTTTAATTCATCACTAGCACACCTCCTAGGAATATTTTATTGAATAGATTTTTAAGTACATTTAAAAATCCAACTGGGCATACCAAAACCAAATCCAAAATCACTGCCCCAGTTCTAGAAGTTTCCTATAATCTAGAAAATGTTTACCTGATGAAAGCAGGAATTACAGGATCATATACATACATATACATATACGTACATATACATATACATATACATATATATACATACATACAGGGCACATGTTCCACAGAAGTCATATAAGAAAAAAAGCAATCTCTTTTCCTCACCCTAGAGAAGGAGATGGATTTTTCTAAAAGGTTCAGCCTTACTCAGCTTGCTATTCCAGTCAGTCTTGTTGACTTTGATGACATGAAGTTAAGTTAAAACAAGAGTTCTGGAAAATCCCAGCTCACTTGTCATTTAAACAGGAAGAATATCTTGCCCATATATAAACTGACATCTCTGACTGAAAACTAAACAAGTCTTTTTTGTTGTTTTGTTTCTGTTTTACAAGACTTCGGGTATTTGGATGGCCATTTAGCTGGTAATGATATCTGTCACAAACAGACTGACTCATTGGGGATTTAACATAAGCCAGGTTCACTTTATACCAATACTCAGCTTTGGTACTTCTGATAAGCTTCCATGACAGTGGAACAATTACAAGACTTGAAAACAAATAATGCTTTAGTCAATTAAACCTTATTTTAAAAAGGATTCATTGGCAATTAAATGACTGAAAGTAATTTGGCTTTTTCTCTCCTTCAGTGATTATTCTGACATATTCCTTGTAGTTGAGCCAAAACATTTCAAAGTTCAAGGAAACTAGATGACATTTCTTGGGTCATCAGATAAATCTCCTTTTCTTTTGGAGTTAACCATTTAACAAAGCTCTGCTCACACATTTTTCACAAGCAGTCATAGATGAGAAAGTTATCAAGATATCTGGTTTAACAATAGATGAAGGGGAAGGTGGAAAATAAACAACCACTTATCAAAAAGAATTTAGGGAGTCTTTATAACCTTTTGTATCATTGTACACATAAGTAACAGCTAAAAGAAGGCTGTAATTAGATAAGAGTATTTTTAAATGATCCAGGCTCTTCATGAAAAGCTGTATGGTGGGACATTTTTGCTACAAATATAACTTGACGATTTGCCCTAGCAGCTGGGGATTTATATTTTTTTGATTGTGTGCTTTTTTCAGCAGATGCAGACATGAATATTTAACTCTGATGCCCTCTAATTTTATTACCTGGGAAACAGTTAAATACTGATAAGATGTTAACCTCTATCAAGAGCCAGATACTCAGGAAATATCACATTGTACTTATTACTCTATTCATAAATGGAAGGACTAAACTCTGTGCTTTTTCAACAACTAAGGAAATCTGTTCAGTTACTGCATTCTCTATTTTCTATGCAATCAAATTAGATCATGAAGGATGTTCCAGGCAGTACAGGGCTGGTATCTCTTACCAAAAACTATGCATTAGACTTTCAAGAGATACAAAGGGCTGCAAAGGAAAATGCTAAGTCAACATATGAAAAATATTTGCATACTAGTGCTTTTTGAAAGCTTTATTTTTAAAATTATATTTCTGTACTAAAACAGACCATAATATCATTATAATTTTGCAATACTTTGAACTTAATATTCCTTTTCATGTAATTTCATTTCCTTTTACAGATTATAGAATAGTACCAAAAGCTGCTACTTAGATCAGGAGAGACAGAATCAAAAGTCTTAGATTCCCTTTCTGGTTTTGTCCCTGATTTGCTGGTTTAAGATAGACAAATCACTTCAGTTTATAGATCTGCCTGAAAATATATAGATATATAAATTCAATTTCAAAAAGTTTGGGAGCCTTGCTCACATTAATCTCAAATCATTGTACTAGGGAATTGATAAAATCATTGTGTTTGGGGCGGGGGGGGGGGGGAATGACAAATTGATAATGGCTCAATAAGAGAATTCAACCCTTTTTTTGGTGCAACACTGGAAAACAGATAGTTCTGTTATATTCACTGATAAAGGTAAAGTTTTGGTCCATATATCTCAGTCCTCCTGAGGAGTTCCAAAGTGTTCCTTTCGACTGCCTGCTAGCCGTTATTCATCACATGTGATTTGTGATGTAAGCCAACTGACTTCTCTTTTTTTACTGCTGTCCAAACAGATGCCTGAAACATCCTAAGCAGAAAAACAGAGAACACTAAATAACAAATAGCAAACAACAGATATGAGTATTAGAGCATGACTGCTTTGTTCAAATTCAAATTCAGGTATTCATATGGCAGTCAGATCTTCAAAAATAGAGCATCACATGAGCATTCATGCTTGGCAAGCAAGGTATTTCATGAGGGTTGAATGCAACAGATTTCAGGGGATTCACGCCAATGTTGTTAACATTCTTTATTAGTGTTTATCTGTCTTCAGGTGTTTGGAGAGTCTTGTATGAGAAGCTATAAATATACACAAAGTGCAACACTGTTTTTCCTGGATATATAAATCTTTTCTTCAGATAAAAAAGGCAATCACATATCTAGAAAAACACTCAGCAAGGTGCTTTCTGGGTATTTGACATTTCTTTTTTAATTTACACCTATCACAAAATACACATGTTTAATCACTCCATGCATGATCTGTAAATCGAAGAATTACAATAACTTCCTGCTTTTGGGGCAGGGAGTAGATAGAATTTCATAAGCATACACTGTAAAACCCATTTCCAGAATACAGATCCATGAGAGCATGCTTCTCTATCTATCTATTTCTTTTTCAGTTTTAACTGAACTTTAATCAGTAACAGGGATCCTACAGATAGTATGCTAGAGCTCCAAGCCTAAGTCAAGAAATGTTGCCCAGATTCTGATTTATGCTCCTCCCCTTTCCCTGTCATTCTAATGATTATTATTTCATGCATTTATAATTAATTATTATGAGAATTACTTCTCCAAAGTTAGGCACATCTAGATGATAGAGCACCATGTAGACAAGCCAAGCTAATACCAAATCAGAACTTGAAGCTGTTTTTGCTTCACAACCCACCTAATGTGGCAGTATCATTTCTGGTTTCAGCTGGAGCTCATTCTAAGTCTGTTTGAGCATTTTTATTTTTTTTCCTGTAACATATAAGTCTAAGTACTTACAACAGAGCTAAGCATTTATTAGGATTTACAAACCCGGCCCCTGGTTAGACATTTAGCTTCCATGACCTTCACTCATCCTCTCACATAACTCTGTAAATCCAGCTGTACATTACCTACAAATGTGTATCATCTCGTTCAATTGCATGTGATCTTCAGTCAATCTGATAGAAAAAGTTTTGACAGAACAGTTTTGCATTTACAACCTTTAACTTGCCAGAAAGAGTAAATTTCTGTTGCAACACATCAGTAAAGTCAAAATGCATCATTCATGTGCTGGTTTAACTTCCTGTAATACAGATTATAACATACAGTTTATAACTTGTTAAGAATAAAATATTTTTGCAACATTTCTTTTTGCCATTTATTTACTTATGTATTTTATGAGGTTTCTACTTTTCCATTTTGAGAGGAACATAAAACTTGATAGAAAAGAGCAGAAGAAAGCCAGCTTTCTGGTCTCTGGCAGGGACCAGTGCGACATGCTTCAGAGGTCACAAAACATAGCAGAAGTGCAGGGAAACTTTCTCTGGGACATCTCCTTCACCTCTTACAAGTTCTAGTTGTACATTTCCAGACTTCCAGACTGTGAGTTGAAGAATCAGCACTTTATATACTTTAGTCATTTATCACTTAAACACTTCTGGAAATCTCACCTCTTATGACTGAAGCTTTGAAAATATCTCAAGAATAAAACTACAATGACCTTGGGGCCTTCAATTAGTCCTCAAATAATTTATAATTTCCCTTTGAAATTTATATAATTTATTGAACTGACACCTTTGTGTAGAACTGGGGAAAATGGCTAGTAATACTAATATTTTTTGGAAGATGGCTCCTATGAAGCTGTTTATTTTACATAGTTACACCATTTCATGTAGATAATTCAATAGCACTGAAGCCAGGCAAATAAAGTCATCTATTTTGTTGTTATAAATTGATTGTGCAGTAGATTTTGATAAATCATCCCTTTTACTATAACATGGAATTACTGAACACTGAAAATGCTGGTTACTAAATAACACACTCAAATCTATCTTCTATGTTAATGCTGATGTGAATTTTATACTGACTTTGACCCCAGAAATTTTTTTTTAATCTTCCTACAAGCTGTCTATGCAGAATGATTTATTGTTAAAGCAAACCATTTAACTGTAAGTTTATGACAGTATGCATGATTTCTTTTCTGCAACTGACCAAAAATATCACAAGAATTTAAGATATAAATTTAACATAGCTAACAATTCACAGCTAATCAAATACAAATTAAGAAGTTGTGCCATTTTAAAAATAGAAGAATTATTATGTCAAGGACATCGCTAGGAAACTCCCTAGCCTGGTACAGCCCTCTATTACCCACTGCTGCTCCTCCATGTGGGTGGGGATAAAGCAGAGACATGCACCACGAAAGCGATCAAAAGGGACCTCAGGCTCTTAGGGCAGTCACTGAAGGATTAGGGAGCGCAGGTAATATTCTCCTCCCTCCTTCCAGTTGAGGGCAGCAATGTTGGGTGGAACAGACGGATGCAGTCTATAAATGCATGGCTCCGTGGCTGGTGTCAACACCACAACTTTGGGTTCTGTGACAATGGGGCGGCCTACATGGCACCAGGCCTGAGGAACCCTGATGGGATTCATCTCTCTCAAAGGGGAAAGAGGATCTTTGCCCAGGAACTAGCGGGGGTCATCGACAGAGCTTTAAACTAGGCTCAAAGGGGGAGGGGGATAACATTAGGCTTGCCAGTGACATGTTGTGGGATGATGTGCCCAGGTTGGAGGGACAAGGCGCTGGTGAGGGCCCTCGGCCTACTGCTCAGAGACGTGCTGGATGCACTACAGCGTGCTCAAAGCCTAGAGGAGACGAGCCGGGGGCTCCGGATGCAACAGGAACCAATGGCGTAACACTGGGAGAATACATCAAAAGAATTCCAGCCACCCCAGCCAATAAGTCAGCCTCATCCAGGGCACAACTGAAATGCCTCTACGTGAACGCATGGAGCATGGGGAATAAACAAGAGGAGCTGGAGAGATGTGTGTGCCTGCAAGGCTATGACCTTATTGGCATTACGGAGACGTGGTGGAATAGCTCCTGTGACTGGAGTGTTGGGATGGAAGGGTACAGGCTCTTTAGGAAGGACAGGCAGGGCAGGCGAGGAGGGGGCATCGCCCTCTATATCAATGACCAGCTGGAGTGCATGGAGCTCCACCTGGGGACAGATGAGGAGCCAACCAAGAGCCTATGGGTCAGGATTAAAGGGAGCACTGGGGCAGGGGACATCATAGAGGGGGTCTGCTACAGCCCACCTGACCAGGGGGACCAAGCAGATGAAGCCCTCTATCGGCAGATAGGAGCAGCCTCAGGCTCACAAGCCCTGGTCCTTATGGGGGACTTCAGCCACCCTGACATCTGTTGGAGGGACAACGCAGCTGAGCACGAGCAATCCAGGAAGTTCCTGGAAGGTATCGATGACAACTTTCTCCTCCAAGTGACAGAGGAGCCCACGAGGAGAGGTGCCATGCTGGACCTTATTCTTACCAACAAGGAGGGCCTGGTAGGGGATGTCAAGCTCAAGGGCAGCCTTGGCTACAGTGACCACGAAATGGTGGAATTCAGGATCCTCAGGGCAGCGAGGAGGGCGTGCAGCAAGCTCTCTATCCTGGACTTCAGGAGAGTAGACTTTGGCCTCTTCAGGGATCTGCTTGGTAGAATACCATGGGACAACGCCCTGGAAGGAAGAGGGGCCCAAGACAGCTGGCTAATATTCAAGGGTCACTTCCTCCAAGCTCAGAAAAGATGCATCCCAACAAAGAGGAAGTCAGGCAAAAACACCAAGAGGCCCCCATGGATGAACAAGGAGCTCCTGGGCAAAGTCAAACAAAAAAAGGAAGCCTTCAGAGAGTGGAAGCAAGAGCAGGTAGCCTGAGAAGAATACAGAGAAACTGCCCAAGCAGCCAGGGATCAGGTTAGGAAAGCCAAAGCCCTGACAGAAATTAGTCTGGCCAGGGATGTCAAGGACAACAGGAAAAGCTTCTATAGGTATGCCAGTAATAAAAGGAGGACGAGGGAAAATCTGGGTCCCCTCCGGAATGAAACAGGTGACCTGGTTACCCAGGATATGGAGAAGGCTGAGGTACTCAATGACTTCTTTGCCCCAGTCTTCACTGGCAAATGCTTGAGCCACACTGCCAAGGTCACAGAAGGCAGGGACTGGGAGAATGCAGAACCGCCCACTGTTGGAGAAGATCAGGTTTGAGAATATCTAAGCAACCCGAAGGTGCACAAGTCCATGGGACCTGATGAGTTGCATCCGCGGGTCTTGAGGGATCTGGCGGATGAAGTGGCCAGGCCACTCTCCATCATATTTGAGAAGTCCTGGCAGTCTGGCAAAGTTCCCGCCGACTGGAAGAGGGGGAACATAACCCCCATTTTTAAGAAGGGGAAAAAGGAAGACCCAGGGAACTACAGGCCGGTCAGTCTCACCTCCGTGCCTGGCAAGATTATGGAGCAGACCCTCCTGGAGACTATGCTCAGGCACATGGAAAATAAGGCGGTGATTGGTGACAGCCAACACGGCTTCACTAAGGGCAAATCGTACCTGACAGACTTAGTGGCCTTCTATGATGGGGTTACACTGTCGGTGGATAAGGGAAGGGCAACTGACGTCATCTACCTGGACTCATGCAAGGCATTTGACACTGACCTGCATGACATCCTTGACTCTAAATTGGAGAGACATGGATTCAATGGATGGACCACTCGGTGGATAAGGAATTGGCTGGATGGTCACACTCAAAGAGTTGTGGTCAACGGCTCAGTGTCCAAGTGGAGAATGGTGACGAGTGGTGTTCCCCAGGGGTGAGTACTGGGACCGGCCCTGTTTAACGTCTTTGTCAGCGACATGGACAGTGGGATCGAGTGCACCCTCAGCAAGTTTGCTGACGACACCAAGCTGTGTGGTGTGGTTGACACGTTGGAAGGAAGGGATGCCATCCAGAGGGACCTTGACAGGCTGGAGAGGTGGGCCCGTGCAAACTGCATGAAGTTCAACAAGGCCAAGTGCACGGTCCTGTACGTGGGTCGGTGCAATCCCAAGCACAGCTGTAGGCTGGGCGAGGAATGGATTGAAAGCAGCTCTGAGGAGAAGGACTTGGGGGTATTGATTGATGAGAAGCTCAACATGAGCCGGCAGTGTGCGCTTGCAGCCCACAAAGCCAGCCGTGTCCTGGGCTGCATCAAAAGAGGTGTGACCAGCAGGTCGAGGGAGGTGATCCTGCCCCTCTACTCCACTCTGGTGAGACCCCACCTGGAGTACTGCATCCAGCTCTGGGGGCCCCAGTACAGGAGAGACATTGAGCTGTTGGAGTGAGTCTAGAGGAGGGCCATGAAGCTGATCGGAGGGCTGGAGCACCTCTCCTATGAGGACAGGCTGAGAGAGTTGGGGTTGTTCAGCCTGGAGAAGAGAAGGCTCCAGGGAGATCTAATTGCGGCCTTCCAGTACCTGAAGGGGCCTACAGGAAAGATGGTGAGGGACTGTTTATCAGGGAGTGTAGTGACAGGACAAGGGGGAATGGGTTTAAGCTGAAGGAGGGTCGATTTAGATTAGATGTTAGAAAGAAATTCTTTACTGTTCGAGTGGTGAGGCACTGGAACAGGTTGCCCAGAGAGGTTGTGGATGCCCCATCCCTGGAAGTGTTTAATACCAGGTTGGATGAGGCTTTGGGCAACATGGTCTAGTGGAGAGTGCCCCTGCCCACAGTAGGGGGGGTTGGAACTAGATGATCTTTGAGGTCCCTTCCAACCCAAACCATTCTATGATTCTATGATTTTATTGCTGAATATTTGTGTCTTTCTGTACTGGTGATAACTATGAAACTCTTTTTAGTTTAAGATGCTGCAAAGAGATTCATGTGATAATGAGCTTGCATTCATGAATGCCATTATTTCCATTGGTAAATAAAATTTCCAAAGAGCTCAGTTACCTCAAGGTAAAAAATGCTGCAGCAGAAGAAAGCTGGGAAGGTGGGGAAACCCTTAACACTGTGGGGTGGTTGGTCAGCACTGTTCTAAACCAAATCATGAACATCAGATATGGCTTTTAAAGCATCAAAGCAATTAAGAAGGAAAAAATTAAAATTAATGGAAGTTGAAAGTCATCCCACTGCTGCTGAAAATCTGACCCATATTCTTCTGAGGGCAGTACAAAGGTAAATGACATAAGGGAAAGATTTTCAAAGACATCAAAGAACAAATAAGTGCCCAACTCCCATTAGAAGTTTTTGACTTTCAAATAAATCCACCAAAAAAAAAAAAAGGGAGACTTAATTTATGGTGAAAAGCTAAACAAATTGTTTTCCTCATAGCATTATGAATTGCAGTGCTAAACCAAGGAGGAGAACAATTTAGATAACCCTATCACTCAGCAGAAAAAAAAAAATCTGGGGTTTTTTGCATTGAACAAGTGAGTGATGGTAATGAAAAAGGTATCAAAATGACAGTACAGAGACATTCATTGAGATAAACCTACCCATAAGGAAGGCACCCACAACATCATGATGATGATTTTTCAGTAAGTTCATGACATACAACTATTTGACATCCTTCATAAAGAAATTCCCTAGAGTGGAACTACTCACTTAGCAGCACTGAGTACTTTGTCTTAATCCAACAAAGCACAGAGAATACATGGAACAATGATTTTAAGCACATTCTTAAAGACAAGAAGGTACTGTTTGATTTGCTAGACAGCGGACAATTGTGCCTGTGCAGATTCTACTAAAGATGAACTTCAAATATTAATATCATTTCTAGCTAACTTTTCTGCCTGACAGCAAAGTGCCTGGAATATATAAGGGCATAACCGAAGTATCACAGGCATGTCTAAGAACTTTTCATTCAAGCTCAAAATATTGGTTTGTTCTAGTTTGTCTAAGCAGCAACAACAGGATTTAAAATATGTGATCTTAATCCCTTCCCCCCTCCCACTACAAATCTTGGGAAAGGCTGTGTTCCTGGAATTTTGAAGAGTTGAATAGATCTTTAAGAAACATGAAATCCTTTTGAGCTCTCTAGAATACAGCAAAGGAATTATACTGCAGTTTCATGCAAACATCATGTTCACAGGAACATGCTCTTATTGTAAGTAGAAAGGCATATGCCAGTGTGGCCCAGCTTGGTGATTTCATTGCAAAGCTGCAGACCTCTGGTTGCATGGGAGGATGGACACAACCCTGGCTTGTAGTGCCCCTCTGTATCTATGATGGTCACATTACATATAGCTCTAAACCGCAAAGTCTGGGAGAGTTCACTGAGCTCTGCAATTCCAATGAAAAAAAAAAAAAAACAACCCGAAAAAACCACCCAAACAAAAAAAGGCAGCAAAAATATAGATAAAAATTGGAAGAGTCTTCTTCTTTCACAACTTTTTAACTTCAGAGATGCAGTAAAACCTGTTCTCAGCTAACTGATAGTTCTAAGGTGATTTAATATCCTCAGATGAAAGTAGCCACATAAAAAGTAACTGACAATAGATTGGTATTTGTTATTTCCTAGCATACACACAACTTGTTCTCATTTATGTGGCAACAAACTGAAGAAATTTCAGCAAGGTTTATAGGTGGGAAAGAAAGGAATAATTTCCTACGTGCCATGTATACAGGGAAGGTTGTGTTAAACGAAAAGGATTGCAGCAGTTAAGACAGGGAGAGTGTAGAAGTGTTTGAACAGCAGTGAGTAACTCTTCATAGGAGAATACTGCATTGCATTTTCTCTGTGCATCAGAGCTGGCTCAAGTCTCCCCAGTGAGATAGACAAAAACACAAGTTAGATGCTCCAAGTGTGAAGGGACAGTCATTCTGGCCATGGCAGGGGAATAGAAAGGAAAAAAAGATGTGGAGGTGCAGTAGCTGGAGCTAGCTCTGAGGACCCCAGATCACTGTCCCTGTTCTCTTACAGTGAGTGCAAGACAGTGGAGGAGGTAGTATCACTGCTAGAGGCAGCCACCTTTGCAGAAGTAATCATCATGCCTCACAGTCCACTGGGGCCTCAGCAGCTGGCACCCATGCTGCCAGCTTGTTCGACTCAGACACAGTTCCTGGCAGCTTGTCCTGGGTGGCTGAACGTTTAATTGTGCTTAAAGACTGCCTTGCTGCATTTTGTTGCACTTAACTAACTTTAAACAAGTCCTACTGCCACTGAAGTCAATGTTAATATTTCTGCTGCCTTAATGGTGCTGGATAATGTGGTGGAGAATAATGAAGGACATACTTCCTTCCATGAGTTGATGTTTTATCATTCAGCTGAAGTTGGACAAATATTTTATCACCATGTATTCAAATGAAATCACAGGCAGTGCATTCAGTGGAGTGGAGCCACATGGGCAGCAGAAATAATGACAAGGCAGTGGGATTACTAGTGACCTGATGGTCCTGTTCTTCTCTCTCACCAGTGAAAATCAGAGCTGAATGAGCACTATAAAACCATAGAGCTAATGAGCCCACAACTATTGCTGACCAGAATGTGTACTACCCCTGTTTCTGCCATGTCATTCTAAGGATTTCAACTTGACTATGTGAGCAGACAGTATTGCTTTTTTTTATATGACCATCCGAAATGCTGAACCTTTAGCCTAGATGAGCAGACATCTCGATTAATACTATTTTCCATTAATGAAAATGAGATCATAAACAAGAATAGGGGCAGGTATCTGGAGTGCTTTTGAGGATTTATCACAAGCATTCCTGTGTCGAGAAATTATTTATATTTGATAAAGTGGAGAACGGTGACGAGTGGTGTTCCCCAGGGGTCAGTATTGGGACCGGCACTGTTTAACATCTTTGTCGGCGACATGGACAGTGGGATCGAGTGCACCCTCAGCAAGTTTGCTGATGACACCAAGCTGTGTGGTGTGGTTGACACGTTGGAAGGAAGGGATGCCATCCAGAGGGACCTTGACAGGCTGGAGAGGTGGGCCCGTGCAAACTGCATGAAGTTCAACAAGGCCAAGTGCAAGGTCCTGCACGTGGGTCGGCACAATCCCAAGCACAGCTGTAGGCTGGGCGAGGAATGGATTGAAAGCAGCTCTGAGGAGAAGGACTTGGGGGTATTGATTGATAAGAAGCTCAACATGAGCCGGCAGTGTGCGCTTGCAGCCCACAAAGCCAGCCGTGTCCTGGGCTGCATCAAAAGAGGTGTGACCAGCAGGTCGAGGGAGGTGATCCTGCCCCTCTACTCCACTCTGGTGAGACCCCACCTGGAGTACTGCATCCAGCTCTGGGGGCCCCAGTACAGGAGAGACATTGAGCTGTTGGAGCGATCCAGAGGAGGGCCACGAAGCTGATTGGAGGGCTGGAGCACCTCTCCTATGAGGACAGGCTGAGAGAGTTGGGGTTGTTCAGCCTGGAGAAGAGAAGGCTCCAGGGAGATCTAATTGCAGTCTTCCAGTATCTGAAGGGGCCTACAAGAAAGATGGTGAGGGACTGTTTATCAGGGAGTGTAGTGACAGGACAAGGGGGAATGGGTTTAAGCTGAAGGAGGGTCGATTTAGATTAGATGTTAGAAAGAAATTCTTTACTGTTCGAGTGGTGAGGCACTGGAACAGGTTGCCCAGAGAGGTTGTGGATGCCCCATCCCTGGAAGTGTTTAATACCAGGCTGGATGAGGCTTTGGGCAACATGGTCTAGTGGAGGGTGCCCCTGCCTGCAGTAGTGGGGTTGGAACTAGATGATCTTTGAGATCCCTTCCAACCCAAACCATTCTATGATTCTATGATTCTATGATTCTATGATTCTATGATTCTATGATTCTTCAGTGTATACTGTGAAATTGCTATTAGAGGGCTTTTTCCAGGTATTTTGGGAAACACAGATATGGGAGATTTTTTTCCTCCTCAGTGTCTGCATTTCTCAATGAATTTGAAGTCTATTTGTTGATTTTAACCAAATTTCTTTAAAGATAGTTATTTCAGAGAATTTAACTCAAGTTTCATGAATATCAGATGCCATAGCAGAAAAGGGTCAGAGCAGACACTGCATCGTTAGATGCTAGAGAATCCAACCAAAAGGTGTACATGCCAAGAAAAACATTTGACTTCAAAAGTTTCATTGCTCAAAAAACCCAAATCTTCCAGAATCAATATATATCTGTTACTTGTACCATGAAGCAACAATTATCAAATAATCATTATCAGCAGCATCTTTACACTGATAATTCCCAGTTGGTCGGCAGCCATTAACTTGTGTCTCTATGGACTCAGGTAGCTGAACTGTTCTACAGAAGTAAAATGCTCCACATCATATTCTTCAAGTGGATAATTAACAAGCAGCTCAGAATGTTCAATGCTCATAAGGAATGTTTGGAACCAATTATCTGTTATAAACTAGTCATACTGGAAAACTGAAGAGAGTTTAAGTAACTCTTCATCCTGTCAGAAGTATGGAAAGCAGCTTCAGAAGATCTGTCCTACAAGAGTTTAAGCCTGATTGAACATATCAATTTATGATTGAAAAATATAGAACTGATTACTTGATGCAGTCAACAAATTGTCTTAGTTTTTCACACTGCTTCTCTAGATTTTATGAGAGAAAGAAAGTCCCCAAAGACTATGCTTAATCTTCCAAGGTCATCTTCTGGAGAAACAGCTCAGACTCTTCTTGCATCCTGAGAGCACATGGGAAACCTGGACTCAGACTGTTATCGCTGGACCTATAACAAAGAAAGAAAAAGTGCTTCTATCATGTCTTCTGGCCACACATCATCCTTTAGGTGCACTTCAGTTCATGGTGAAATCTGTCTCGAATGTTCACTCCAACAGATATGACAGATATATTGCTTAAAGCAATCCTTCAAGACCTGTATGTATATAGAGATTAGTATTATAGTATGATACCTTACTGCAGAAAATTGCCTAACTAGCTGCATCAGTCTTTAGCATTATAGTATGATCTCTTCAGAAAATTGCCTAACTAGATGCATTTGTCTTTAGTGAGAAGCCATGCTGCACTATCTTAAGAAAAAAAGAAAAAACAAAAACAAACCCAACAACAAAACATGACTTTGTGGTAAAACAATGCCAGGCAGATGGAGAAAAATTATCACTATTACTCACCGCATGTGAGTCAAACAATTGCTTTCATTACATTTCCCTATCTGCCACCCTGGTCTACTTATTAATTTGCTCATCTCCTATGCCCTGACCTTTTCTCTATAAGCTTTTCGAATTGGGAAATATCATTAAGTATAAATATGTACAATGCCACTGCATGGAAATAATAGCATGATCTTGTAGGCTTGCAAGAACTTCCTCAAAATAAATTGTAATAATAAAGCCAAAATAAAGCAAGTGTGTAGGCCCAGGTAAGAGAGAAAGTGCTTAGAACTGATGCATAATTTGAGGATTTTACAGTATTTCCTCATCCTTAATCTGCTTGGATATTCAGAAGGCTAAAAAGATCTCGTTTACTATGTAAATTGCATACTACATAACAGGAAACTAAGTGACATTTAAGTCAGTTAATTTATATCCAATTTAGAATTTTGATAATGCTGATGACATAATTAACCATTCCTTATGGTTTAGAGGAATTAAAATAATGGAATTTACATGCATAATTTTCAGTTAAGTAGATAGCCAATAGATTCATCTTTTACATAATCGCTGCGCTTCAGATTAGCCCACATCCCCAAAGATTATTTCTGATTTTATAGCCCCAGGCATACATATTGGACTCTCTAGTTGGAAATAAATTTAGAATTTACAAAATTCTTTCTTATTGACTGTTTTGCTGAAGATATTTTCTGTTATGCCAGACAGATTCGTTGACTTTTCAATGAATCGAATCAGAATATTATATGCTTAGTACTAGCCTATGTTTCATCTGAGGTCAACAGTTAACATGTTCAGTGGAAGCAGAATTAAGAAAAAATTAGAAAAAAATAAAAAATAAAAAAAATGTGGCATTGGTCTGTTCAGCTACAAAAATCAGCTCCTGAACCAGTGAAGAGGCTTTTTGCAGATTGGGGCCAACCTCCATGCGATATGTCAGAATCTAGGATGCAGATGCTGCTTTTAATATTATGCTTGAACAGAAAACACTTTGAATGAAACCGCTAGGGGTGATCACCTTTTCTCTATCGATTCATACTACTGGTGACCAGACAGACTGATTGATATAGTAAACAACTCAATTTTCAAAATATTGTAAAAATTAGGGATTTTCAGGGGAATATCAAAAGTATACCATAGCTCACAGGTCTTTTTCAATGATTCTACCCACGGTCTTAATTCAACACACATAAAATAGAAAAAGAAGGAAAAATAAAAAGAAAAAAAAGTTTATTGTATAAGCAAAAATTATCTGCCATCACACAAGTAAGTTCAGCCTGAATGAGAAGTGAAAGTGCATGTTCATTAGAAAGAGCACATTGCTCCTAAGAAGCTATAAAATAGAAAATATTTCCCATTATGTTTTGAAAGTTCATATTTATAATGAGAAAAATACCAAAACTATACATGATAGTCTCTTGCTAGTGTTCATTTTCTTTTTACTTAATAGAAATCTTTATTATTTTCTCCTCAGTAGAAAAAACTCCTGGCATGATATTTTTAAATTTCAGGGTACACATTATAATATGTGTCATTATCATTGTTATAGGAGACTGAGACTCTCCTGAGGGGAACAGAAGGCCCAATATGCAGATTGGAACCACTTCTTAGGGAAATCTGGGGCCTGGGTTGAAGATGTGAAGCGAAAGCTTCCTACCCTGGTATGGCCCTCAGATTATTATCCATTATTAATTTTTCACATATACAGTGATGAAATTGCAATAAGAAGTCCAAGGGCAATCAAGAGAGACTTCAGGGCCTTGAAATGACGAGTTAAGGGATCAGGAGCACAAGTATTGTTCTCCTCTATTCTTCCAGTTTCAGGGAATAATGAGGGGAGAAACAGACATATCTGATCAATACATGGCTCTGAGCCTGGTGTCAGTGGCAGAATTTTAGGTTTTTTGATCATGGGTCAGTCTACATGACACCAGGCCTGCTGGGAACAGACAGGATACATCTGTCTCAAAGAGGGAAAAGGATCTTTGCACAGGAGTTAGCAGGGCTCACTGAAAAAGCTTTAAGTGGGATTTGAAGGAAGAAAGGGGTAAAACCAGGCTTGCTAGAGATAAGCCTGGGGATGGCATGCCGATGTTTGAGGGACAGTGCACTAGCAAGGTTGTTCAGTCTGACTTCTCAGTGGAGGAAGGGGATGGAGATCCATGTGGCAGCGAACATGCAAGAGTTATTGATGTGTTAGAAACCACAAAAGCACCTGAGAATGGGCATGTAGGAATTAGAGCTTTCTTCCAAAAAAAGGTGGTGGCATCAATGGCCCAACTGAAGTGCATCTACACCAATGCACGCAGCATGGGCAACAAACAGGAGGAGCTGGAAGCCATTGTGCAGTGGGAAAACTATGATATAGTTACCATCATGGAAACATGGTGAGAAGATTCACACAAATTAAATGCTGTAATGGATGGCTATAAACTCTTCAGGAAGGATAGGCAGTGGGAGAGCCCTGTCCGTTAGAGTTTGATGATGGTGAAAATAGGGTTGAGTGTTTATGGGTAAGAATGAGGGGGAAGACCAACAAGGCAGATATCATGGTGGGATGCTATTAAAGACCACCCAACCAGGATGAAGAGGCAGACAAAATATTCTATAAGCTGCTGGGAAAAATCTCACCGTTGCTAGCCCTTGTTCTCGTGTGGGACTTCAACTTACCAGATGTCTGCTGGAAGTACAACAGGAAGGAAACAGTCCAGGAAGTTCCTGGAGTGTGTGGAAGAGAACTTCCTGACACAGCTGGTGAGTGAGCCAACAAGGGAAAGCAGCCCACTGGACCTATTGTTTGTGAACAGAGGAGGACTTGTGGGTAATTTGATGGCTGGAGGCCATCTTGGGCATAGCGATCATGAAATGATAGAGTTGGTTCTTGGAGGGGTAAGGAGGGTGGTCAGTAGAACTGCTACCTTGGACTTCCAGGGGGCAGACTTTGGCCTATTTAGGGACCTGGTTGACGGAGTCCATGGGGAGGTAGTCCTGAAGGGCAAAGGAGTCCAGAAAGGTTGGACATTCTTCAAGAATGAAATCTTAAAGGTGCAGGAGCAGGCTGTCTGTATGTGCCAAAAGATGAGCCATCAGGGAAGACGACTGGCCTGGCTGAACAGAGAGCTTTGGCTGGAACTTAGGAAAAAAAGGAGAGTTTATGGCCTTTTGAAGAAGGGGCAGGCAATTCACAGATGTCATGAGGTTATGCAGGGAGAAAGGGTTAAAGCCCAACTAGAACTTAATCTGGCTACTGCCATAAAAGACAATAAAAATGTTTCTATAAATCCATTAGCAACAAAAGGAAAGCTAAGGAGAATCTCCATCCTTTATTTCATGTGGGGGGAAAAATAGTGACAAAGGATGAGGAAAAGGCTGAGGTACTTAAAGCTGCCTTTGCCTCAGTCTTTAGCAGTAAGACCAGTTGTGCTCCAGGTACCCAGCTCCCTGAGCTGGAAGGCAGGGATGGGGAGCAGAATGGAGCCCCCATCATACAAGGGGGAATGGTTAGCGAATGCTACACCACTTAGACACATATAAGTCTATGGGGCCAGATGGGATCCACACCCAAGGGTACTGAGAGAGCTGGAAGAAGTGTTCCCCAAGCCACTTTCCGTCATTTATCAGCAGTCCTGGCTAATCTACAAGAAGCACCAGAAGGAGGATCCAGGGAACTACAGGCCTGTCAGTCTGACCTTGATGCTGGGGAAGGTTATGGAGCAGATCATCTTGAGTGCCATCACACGGCATGTACAGGACAACCAGGTCCAGTCAGCATGGGTTTATGAAAGGCAGGTCCTGCTTGGCTAACCTGATCTCCTTCTATGACCAGGTGACCTGCCTAGTGGATGAGGGAAAGGCTGTGGATATTGTCTACCTGGACTTTTGTAAAGCTTTTGACACCTTTTCCCACAGCATTACCCTGAAGAAACTAGCTGTCCATGGCTTGGAAGGGCATACTCCTTGCTGGGTAAAAAACTGGCTGGATGGCCGAGCACAAAGAGTTGTGGTGAATGGAGTTAAATCCAGTTGGTGGCCAGTCACAAGTGGTGTTCCCCAGGGCTCAGTACTGGGGCCAGGTCTGTTTAACAATATTATCAATGATCTGGACTAGGGGATCAAGTGCACCCTCAGTAAGTTTGCAGATGACACCACGTTGAGCAGGAGTGTTAATCTGCTTGAGGGTAGGAAGGCTCTGCAGAGGGATCTGGACAGGCTGGATCAATGGGCTGAGGCCAACTCTATGAGGTTCAACAAGGGTTGGTGCTGGGTCCTGCACTTGGGTCACAGCAACCCCAGGCAACACTACAGGCTTGGGGAAGAGTGGCTGGAAAGCTGCCTGGAGCAAAAGGACCTGTATATGCTGTTTTGGCTTCCATTTCCATATAATTCACACCCTTACCCTTGTTTCATATTCTTCTCCTTTCTTGCATGGAAGTATTCTCTTACAATTTTTGTTTCCCTCTGTAAGAGGAAGATTGAGCTAAAACACAGGAGGTTCATCAGCAATCCACTAACCCCTTTCTGCTGTAAACCCTAAAATATCAGTCTCCATGAATTGATTTTCTTTCATTCTCTGCTGCAGGCGTAACTGTTAATGAAGTTGCCAGGTCTGTTGAGATTATAAAGATTTATTTGTTATACTGAACATAATGTCAAGACAGAGAGTTATTGCTTGCTTTACTCTGACAGTTTTATTCATGAAGCAGAATACTGGAACTTAACAGAAGCTTAGCTCACTCAATACATCATTCCTGAAACTTAGTTAAAAGCTTAATGCAAACTTAGTTTAAAAAGAACAATTGCCTTTAACATGCAAATATTTTATAAATAAATTGCCTTAAAATATCTAAGTGAATTATCCTGTCATATAGGAAAGTTGTGGGCAGACTTCCTTGTACTAGCCCTTAATCAATCCAAACCACAGCAGTCAGTATTAGAAATTTCCCTATAAATGCCCTACCCTGTTTGGTTTGTGCCCCTATCCCCTCTCTTACTCATATTTGAGTTCAGCCGCATGATGGAAAGTGTGGGAGTCAAATTTGGATCTGGGACATACAAATTACATTTGAGACAACACACCAGTTTCTTACCCCGGCAATAAATAAAAAGTCTCAATATCATTATTTGTACAATAGAAGTACTAAGATTCACTTGCCAAGAGAGAACAACACTGTGCAAGGTGCTGTCTGTCCAAATTTCATTGTAGCTCAATGCCAATGACTCAGACTGGTTCTCTCCTGGCTTCCTGACCATGACGAGCAGGATTGCACATGCCAGCAACTGCCAGTCCTCATTGTGAGCTGCCACAAGAGAGGGATTCATCATCACAATTTTAGGGAACAAATTAAATATGGACTGCTTATTGAGAACTGTTAGCCATCAACACACATGCATACCTTCGACCCTGTTATCCATAGTCATCCAGAGTCATCTCATGAGTTCCAGGAACTGGAAACTAAGATACTTCTAATTTAAGTTTAGGAAAGTTAAACAAATAACTGTTTTCAAATTCAGTTGGTTGGTTGTTTTTTTTTTTAAAAAAAAAAAAAAAAACAAAAAACAAACACCCAAACCAAACCAAAAAAACCCCACCAACTTGAAATTTAAACAGTAAGAAATCAGTATGACTACATTTCAACAATATGTCATATGTCATAGTTTAGAAAAACAATACTCCACTCTGAAATGAGTAGGAGGAAAATTATTGAGGCAGAAAAGAGGCTTTTTGGAAACTGAAAGCTCACAAAGAATATTTCCAAATCAAAACCAGCACAATTTAAAATTTTGAGAAAACACAAATGAAAGTCCTGAAATGAATGTAAAACTCTATTTCTAAGTGGTTGCTTTTCTTTCTTGGAAGATCCTGTATAGAAAGTGAGCTGTTCACTTCTGCAGAGATTGATTTCTTTATGAAGAAAAATCAGCAATATCGGACTGAATGTAGAAAGTGAACAAAGGCCTTAAAGTATTAAATCCTACTTTGGTGACACTGACTCCAAAACCTAAAAATAATGAAGTTGTTTTAATTACTTCCATGCACAGCATTTTGGTATGAACTAGGTAAGGAAAAGCAAATTTGATTTCCTGAATCTTTTAATTAAAAAACATATATTTTTTGAAAATCTGAATTTGCCAAGCAAAAAGTTAACATCCTGAACATCAGAAACATTTGAGATTTATTTGACCCAAAATCCTAGCTTGAATTGAAGCAAGGATGCTTACATTTTCCAGCACAAATGGGCTGTTCTGGAGTGAGTCCATGCTGTTACACACCAAGTTTAGGTGCTACAACCACCTCACCAGAACAGACTTTGGGTGTTTGGTCTCCTCCTCTCACAGGTAACCCTAGTGACACCTACTAGATACCAGACAAGCTCTGTCTCAAAACCAGTTTGATTTCTTCTTTTTCTCCTCAGCCCCCAAAGACAGTCAAATATTCCAACCTGAAAATATTTACCTGTGAATCTTGAAATACAAAAATTAGAGCAGAGCTAATAAAACACTTGAGTTTAATAATACACATTTGCCAGAATATAAATATATGAAAGTCAACATTTATGACCTCACAGAGGGAAGATACATGGCAGTGCCATGAGGCAGGAAGGCTTTTACGAGTTTGGGATTGCTGTATTGCTCAGGGAAGGAGAACTAAATTCCAATAAAATCCCTCCCACATTGCTGTGTGTTCTCTATACACTTTCTCTTGTAGAAAATAACATTTTAGAGTGGTTTTAAAAGTTCTATTATTTTTTGCATTTCTCTTGTAAAGCAAAAAACTCTAGCTATAAACAAGGAAAGAGGCAATGTACAGTGCACATTTATCACATCATTCTACATATTATCCCAGGGATGTCTCCTAAAACATATGACACACAGCATTTTCTGTAAAAGTTCTTAATTCAGCAGTTTCTAATGACTGGATTTGTCATCTCACAGGTAAAGCTGAAGACAAGACAAAAATAGAAAAAATATTTTATTTTTCTATTAGGTGATGACACAAGGTTCTATAGGATGTTCTCCCCCCAGCTAAACTCCAGGCAATGACAGAATTGTTGTACACACATAAAACTGGCCTCCAACAATAATTTTATTATAAGAATTCACAGAAAACCTCATGCGTATCTCCTATGAAACTGATCACTTTCATTAGACGATATGAGATAAACAGGAAGTCAATAAAATACAACAGAGTTCCACAAACCAGGGAGAAAACACATGTTCTTGTTCAAGGTCATGGACTCAGCCTGAGCCACTGTTAAATTAAAGCTACCCTTTTGAATGCTTAAATTATCTGTGCCGTGTGGCTTGGGACCATTGACAGCTGATGAGAAAATTACTTCCGTACTACCTTGGGGGAATTCCCACACCTATTAGACCTCAGTGGAAATGAAATAAGTTTGCTTTAAGCTCCTTCTGGGCTGTATGCCAGAGTTTGGCAGAGTGCATAAAAGAAACAGAGCTCCCAGGCCAGCAGTCACTTAGGCTTGGATTTGGTGTTTTACAAGGAATGCCTAAATGAGGCAAAGGAGGGGGGAAAAAAAAAAAAAAAGTGCTTTGCTTTGATTAGATTAATCAGAGAGTACACTGTATTTCAAAAGAGGTAATTTTAATAGACAAACATCTCCTTATTTCCAGACTAGAATTGGCGAGTAAGAGGATGGGATGGGGTGTACAAGCAGAGCTGACTCAGTAAAGAACCCAAGGTTATCAATTTAGCAGCCACAGGTTACAAAATATTCTGTAAGATTATTAGAGATCCTGATGTGTAATTTCTCAAATGCACATGACAGATTCATTATAAATAATAAACCACTGCATAAATGTAGCTTATGTCTTGGGGGATAATGCCACATTCTTTTTACTTGTAGGTCATCAGCTGTCATTTTCATTCCTAGCATTAGGGTCTTCAAAATCCCTCAACACTGGTGGTCTACTTCTACATCAATAATGTTGCACTCCTGTAGCTAGCTGAGTATGCCAGGCAATGGTTGAGTGTAACAGAGCAGAATAGCTTTTCTTAATCGTCATACAAGAAGCAGGGAAAGTGTAATTTTATTCTAACATTGTATGAAGAGCAATACAAGAATGATACAGCTCCTGAAGCTGTTCTGTCTCTCCCTACTTTGCAGCAGAGCTTCCTTTAAGAATCCCTGCAAGAGAATTCTTGTAGAATTCCCTGCTAGCTGGCACAGAGTATATTGCACTAGAAAATCCTGCAGCTAAATCCCTACTTGTTTTAAACCTCTGTGATTTGGACTCAACACCCATGGGTGGGAATGCCGAGCATTCATACTGACTTTTCTCTGAACATTCTGGGTACAGGGTAGAGCTGGTCCAGTTTAAGATTATCCAGAATGAAGCTATTAGACAAAACAGAGGATTTCCTAAAGTCATACCAGGTTCTCCTGCTTGCTAACTTTTTTGTCTTGACAAGAATGGCTTGGCTCCAGGAAAGGGAATTCACAAGGTATTCCTAAAGTCCCTTGAATGATCCTGCCTTTTCTTCATCTTCTTTCCACATCCTACTGGCTAAATAGGCTGTCCATGGTGCCTTACGTACTTCCATTCCTAGCCCTTAACTTTCCTTGCACAGAGATCTATAGGCTCTGAACTCTGCCATTAATTCCAGTAGGGTTCTAAAAATTGGCTGTTGAAAAGTAAAAATTCCTTTATGAATCTACTTTGCACACTCCCAGCAGTCTTGGATTAAGTACTCCACAGGACTGTGATGGTCATAAAATGGCACAAGCATTATTTTCCTTGTGCTTTATAAGCTATCAGTGAAACTCTTGGCAACAGATCTCAAATTAAACGTGTGCTATTATTGAGTGGTGTCAGTCAGATGATAGTTCTGCCAAGACTACCCAGCTAAAGCTACCCAGCTAAAGCTTACTACATTATTTATCAGAGTAATCATCATCATCATCATCAATGTATTTCTAGGCCTGTTTTACATTCTTTTCATCTAGGCAGAGGTAGATAGCTTCTTTCAGAGTTTGCTGTTAAGCCTGCGTTTACTGAGGCTCTACAGAAACATTTTCTTTTCAGGTAAGGGAATTAATGGTTTATACATGTTTTTTCTTTTTGCCTTAAATTCATCTTTTTAAAAAAAGCCACAAGAAGAAAGCAGTGGAAAAACACTACAAAAGTGGTGCAAGCTCTTGGCTCACAGGGTCTCAGCTATCATCTGACTGTGGATTTTAAAATGACAAACAACAACATGCAAGTGAAAATAACCTGTCATTTCTCCCCCACCTCTGGGTAAGTGGAATTACCATTTAAAAAAAAAAAAAAAAAAAAAATCAGGGTAATTTGTTTTCACTTGAGAGCAGGAACTAAAAGTACATCAACACTGCTGTCATCAGCAGTATCTTGGATTCCCCCACAGTGATGTTTCTGCCTCATCAAAGAGGACACTTGCAGAGCTATAGACAAAGTCAAGCCCAGAGAGCAAACAGGCATTGCTCATACTTTCAGCAAGCATCATCAGATATTTCATATTTGATCTTAAACTCAGGAAAGGGATAAAGGCTGAGGAAATTAAACCCACTTCCAGACATTGCAGCTGACAATCATCAAATGATCAGTAACACTACATGTTTTTTTCATTGGTCAACTATAAACATACATGGACAACATCTTCTTGTACAACATTTTTATTTGTATAAAACAGTGATAATTGTAATGGTATAACTGATAATACCCCAGATCAAAAATGTTCCTACATCCTTTCTGTTCAAGGGAGTTAATTTCCACCTGTGAGGTTTCTGTCATCAGATATCAGGGCTGCAGACAGTATGAAACAGAAAAGAGGTACTAAATAGTTCAGTTCTGCCATAATGGTCCACTACAATGTCAATCATCAGTCATCTGCTGAGCCATGTCTCCTTCCTATTTCCCTCAAATTTCATCTTAAAGTTCTTCAGTACAAGGCAGGATCAAGACGTAAAGGAGTTTAATTTAATTTAAACCTGGATCTTCTACAGGTCAATAAGAGGCAGAGAAAAGAAATTAATATTATTGGTTCCCATTCCACCCATGTGTCCTGTGCTCAGTCAGGTTCCCAAAAACTACAATCTCTATGCTCATACTTCAGTGAAGTCCACGTTAAGAATTGCTACAGAGTGGTTCAAACTTCTGCAGAGCGTTAGACACCTTCCATCTTTTCTATCTTAGGTGAACTACTCTGTTTGTTGGTACGTCTTTTACCTTTGACTCCTTCCCTGTTGCTCCCTTCCTCTGGCTTCATCAGCGTATTGCATTACAGGATATGGTCATAGGGTAATTCAGGTAATATAGACCCTCATCTGGTCTCTAATCCAACCTCCTGCTTAAGCAAGGAGAACTACAAGGTCAGATCAGGGTACCCAGAGCTTTATCCAGTCTGGTCATGAAAATCTCAAAGAACGTAGATTTGCACAACCTATTTCAACAATCCAATCACTGTCCTCATTGTGACAAAGTTACCAGTCAGCAACTCATGTAGCTGCAAGCATAATTCCCACTGCACCTTATCATCTAACTTTGTTAAGCAGGTTCCTAGTTCTCCATGACTGGTCATACACAGACTACTGTAGTGTCCCTTTAGAAATTATTGGAATGTTTATATTAAAATTTTCTGCTATTTAATGTTTATTACCTGGCATATGAATTAAATGTTCTTACCTATAAGATTTGTTTAACTTTTCCACACAAATTGAAGTTTTTTTCATCATTAAAGAAGGTAAATCTGATCCATGTTCTTGTGATTAAACACTCTATCATTGGTTTATTAATCTCTGCATAAAGTGTTTAGAAAATATATATTTTATGCTTGCAAGAAAACAAATACTGGGGCTTTTCACTTATTTCCTTTCAGTATTCTTCCCAGAATGTACCAAGATTTCCAAATAGTACTATGTTGTTTGGAGGATGTAATTTTGAATATGTTTGGAAGTACACTAAAAACCAAATGAAGTTTCCACACTATCAGCATAGACATAGCTGAACCAGCCTGTCAGAAAGCCAAATTAAAAGTCCCTGTATCCTTGCCATTAATTCCAGGCCAAGCTGGAAGTGCATTAGGGTACTCAGCTGCCATCTCCATTGACATTACTTATAGTAGGAGCTCCAAGAGAAAAGATACAAAGAACAATCTCTTCTGCCTGGGATTTCTCCACTTTAAAAGAATACTTAGTTCGAACAAGCAAAAGTGAAAAAATCCACCCACAAGACCTACAAGAGTGGCTACGCATGAAAAATCTGATCTGTTGTCAGGCGTCACTTTAGTTGCTTATTATATATAAGATTGATGAAAGGAAAAAAATGAATCTCTGCAGACAGCCTGCAGAACACATTAGAGATGTTATGTGAATATCCATTTGCTTTGTTCATATTTATTTTTGTTTGCATTTCCCAAATACTCCAGTGAAAAAGCTTTCTTAGCATAAGTCTTTGCAAAGATTTAATATGGTATGCTCAAATTGCAAATGAGAAATAGTACATTCAAATATGTGGTTCACATTTTGCTTTTAGTTATAATTCATTTGAGGAGAGGACAGAAAAGTTGCCACATGCCTTCTTTAAATTAATATTTATAATTGAGCATTTGTGAATGACTGAGAATTACTGGCTTTAAAAAATAAATTGGAAAGCCTACAAATAATTGAATAATGTATAAACTGGAGAACAGTGTAGTATTAGATAAATGGATACACTTCAAAATGAAAAATACAACTATGTTTTTGAAAGAGATGACTAAAACCCTGCTTCCTTTATTTTGCATGATGCTTAACAACTACTAATGAACAAGCTGTCTAGTTTGATGACTCCCAGCCCTATAACATTGAAACCTTTCTTTCACTTTCCTGCAAAGGGGTGTATTGGGTGTCCTGAAGGCTCTGTGTGTGTGAACCTCAGGTTTCCTTCTCCTCCAGGATACTAAATAGGACAAAGGACTTACACTTACTTGGGGGAAGTGGTCATTTTCTGACCCTCAGTTTGATTGCATACCAGCCAAAAGCTAGAAATAAATAATAGCCAGGCATACTGTGCTTTAACCCTGCCCATAGTCCCCAGTTGTTAATTAACGTAAAGTGAAAGAGTCCCCAGAGCCTCTTGTCAGTCTAACTTGCATGAGAAATTCTTCCCTAGCCTCCAAAACTTGCAAACAAAGCAAAATACCAATAGTATTTCATAAGTACAAGTGCAAGAGAGTATGCTGTTTCATGACTATAAAAAAAAAAAAAAGGATTACTAGGATTACTGTTTACCATAAGAGATTTCGCTACAGAGGGAATGCAGAGAGCCATCAAGACCCATCAGTCACAAAGCTTAGGCAAGCAAAAATCTGACTTTTTTATGCTTAAATCCCATGCTTAAGTACAAGAAGGCAGGCAACTGTTACGGAAAGCATCTCCAGGACAAAGCTACAGCAAGGGAAGAGCAAGAGTGTTTTCTGAAAGAGTGCCTGTGTGGGACCCACCATGCTCAACTGTCTTGCACAGCTGTCCAGGAACATGGTGTGCATCTGTAGAGCAGCTACTGGAAGCAGTCCAGGAGAGGGTAGAAGTAGAGTAGAAGGACAGGCTCAGAGGGTCCAAAACAAAGTTCTGATCTTAGGCACCTTTGAATTATAGGTTGTGTTGGAAAGGAACAACATCTGGAAGCCAAGTTTCTGTAGTGAACCTGCAGGAAATTGTGTGTGTGCACGTGCATGTGCACACATAACTAAAGCTTCCTGCTTGATTCATTGCTAGTACATGCAAATTACTTTCTTCATATATCTACTGAGTTCTATCAATACACAGTCTCAGACAGCCATGAACTGTGACTCATGTCTAACTTTTTTTTTTTTAGCACTAGTGTTGGATTTTTCATGTTGCTCTGTGTGCTCCTAAAGGGCCAAATTGTGAAATATTTTAATCAGGAAACACATCTGCTATTATCTGTTAGAGGTAAGCATTTACAACTGAGAGACCGTTTTGACCCCAGAAGAGTGATTGAAAGACAGAGAAATGAATTGTGACTTTAAATTTAGCCTGAATTAAAAAAAGGAAGCAAGGGAGAATGTTTCTTTTTGGGGGAAATCTCATTTCATTAGAGACTTAAGGCTTAATAGGATCTGGAACCTTGGCTTGCAACGGAGCAGAATTGTGCTTAGTGAACATGAGGCCTCTCTTGAGTAGAAACCTAAGAGTCTGCATTGATTCCCATTTCCTACAAGAAGAGGCTGCGGCATTCCCTCATGTTAGAGTTAATTTTGCTTGATACTGTTTACCTGGTTAAGACACATTGACATGGAATACTTTTTATTATAAGAAGATTTAGATTCCTATTTGTGACCACCGTCAGGGAGGATTCCTGTATCATTTGGCTGAGAGCAGGCAGGGAAAGAAGGCAGCCTGTGAGAATTGCCTATGATTAATAACGTGGTATATTTCCAGATGTTGTCACTGAATGTCACTCTGACATATTGCCTGAAGAAGCCTCACTATCTAACTGACACAAGCACAGGTGAAATTTGTAATAATGTGCTCAGGAGTCTGAAGAAGGCTTTCCCACTCACCTTCCCAGTTCTGCATCTGCTTCCACAGAGACAAGTCTTTTGATAGACCACAAAAGTGTCACATAAAATGGATGCATCTTTCCTATTTTTAACAGAAGTTTTTCCTTGCTTGCTGTGGCAGGCTAAACTAGTCTCACCAACTACTACTTCTATTTCAGGGAGCTGTTTTATGACTAACTCCTCTTTAAGAGTATGTTGTAATAGAGATCAGATGGTAAAAGACCTAAACACAAGGACCACAAACCTTGGCAAGCAGAGAATGGAGCCCTAAATATTTCTGTGCTTCAATGCAGTATAGAGTGCAGGAATGAAAGGCAGAAAGTGCCAGTTGTTCCCACTTCTCCTTGCTGTCCTCTTTGCCAACCCACTTGTGTTTGTTTCTGTTCTATAGAATCATATTTGACAATCTTCATCATAGAAAAGTTTTTCTTCTGGATAGAAAAAGGAGTGATAATTAGGAATGTTGTTCCAGCCTGGCAATTTACATATCTTGAACATCCATTCACACAAACTCTACATCCTTCAATATGATGATGTGCACCCTACTTTTATTTTTGAATCTTTGTAAGTGGCATCAAATAATACCCAAAATTTCTTCTGTCCCACCTTTTAACACTACTTACAAGCACAGATGTCCTGTAAAAACAGAGTAAGAGATCCTATTTTTTTTTAATCATCAAAGTATTTTGGCTTGTAAAAAATAGTTTGTATTTGAATATGATCTCAAAAAGAAATAATCTATATACTTCCCATGTTATTTTAATGACTAAAAGAAGTTTGCATTGTTAGGCCCTTCAGAATACAAGAGATTTATCAGGTTGCTGTCAGACCACCCAAATTCTATGATCGACAGGTGAAGCAGCAGTGGAACTGTCATGAAGCTTAACTGACTTCTTGAACTAAGACATTCAACTATAGGGAAGTTAAAAATGAAAGCCTGGAGCAAGGCTTGAATTTCTTTTTATGAGTCTAAAATGAAATGTCTACTGATATGACACTAGGCATCATTCACTTCATAAACAAACCACTAATATCATATCAGTATGTACATACCAGACCAAATCCCATCAGAAATCCCCAGTGGAACTGTGGATACTAATCAAAATTCCCGTAAATAAAGTTCACTCAGCATTATCTTAATTCATACCAGGTCCTCAGAATATTCTGACATTTAAGTGCTTTAATCACAGGCTGCACTGCAGTTCTCTAATTAGCAAGTATTCATGGAATGTGTTGCTCTGCAATAGGACACATTCTACAATGGCTCATATTATGAGTTGGAAGGTAACAGACATTTAATAGCACAAATTAACTTGATGATAATGAGGAAGCCTCTTTGTCAGTGATATCACAAATTAAATTATGTGCTACCTCACTAGTGATGTGCAATAAATAAGAAAGCTACACAATTGTTTACAAATAAAACAGCACAAGATCAGCTTCAGGATGTCTGTCTCTGAATCTCTTTGGCATAGCAGCATTCACTCCCTTAACGCTGATACTAATTGTTTGTAGGTAAACTGGATCTTCAGCATTATCTTAACTAAGCTTTTAAAATTTAATTTCCTTTTTCAAAGGAGAGTATCTTGGGCACTACACAGCATGTTTTCATTAACAATGCAGCAGCTTCAACAGAGTACTTTCAAGATGAGCAGAAGACAACAACAAAGAGCTCTATCAGCCAACAGCCCTGAGAGGGGAGGAGGGCACTGTGCAACACAAGTCTCTCCACAGTCACCCTAAAACACAATACATTTCCCAAAGGAAGTCAGTCACTAAGTGATTAAGCTGCAAACTATGTTTTAAGGCCACATAGTTTATTTAAATTAAACTTTAACTTTGTAGGCAAATGTTAAAGACTGCAAATACTTGTATCAAAAGGTTTTTCCAGGTGGTTTTTTTTTTTTATGTTTTAAGATTTAACTGAAGTTAGATCCTGTTGTTTTTTGACTTTGGAAACAATTGAAGACAATAGCAGATTAATTCCCCGAAATTCGTTAAAACAGAATAGGGTTATCAACTGTTGTAGCTCATTCAAAGATATTCCAAGACCACTCTTGGCAGTTCAGTAATTAATCATATTAACTGCAGATGCAATACCTTTACTTGGCTCTTGCTAGAACTGCAAATTCAAAAAGATCCAAGACAATGAGTGATCCAAATAGGAAAAGTATGATACATTTTTAAAAACTTTTATAAAGTGCAATGAATCTTTGGTGTCAACCAAGACTGTAAAATACAGAAGTATTAGTCTTTTTTCCCCCCATACCTTCCATGTGATTCTGGACCTTCCACTTAAATGCAGAAGGTATAATATCTCATGAGTCATAACTGGGAGATAAAGATGAACCAGCAGCAACTGAGCTTTAAATCTCACAGCTCACACAATACAACATTGATGTATTTTGAACAATTGCAGGTAAGGTTTGTGTCTATCAGGTGGTGGTGTTTTAGTTTATGCACTTAACATTATGCAGTCTTTTGCAGTTAACATGCTATTGTAAGCCAGTATGTAAGTACAAAACAGTTAGTCCAGCAATCTTTTGGCAAGATGATAATATAAAAACACTGCTAGTGATCTGCCCATGCTTTATTAATACAACTGATGTTGGAATAGAGATACAAAATAATGCAGGTCTGAGCAGTTTCAGTCAACGAGATAAGCCTAACAACAGCAGATTGAAGGGTAGTAGTATATTCACCTCAGTTAGGGTTTTCAAGATTTACTGGAGAAATAATGTTTTAGCAGTCCTAGTCACCTGAAGCATAAAAATAAATACGTATAAATGTATTTAGTCAGAGTAAGCATGCTGACATTACCTTTTTTTACAAGATGAAAAACTCAGTAAATAAGGAAACCAACTAACACATAGTTCACAATGCTATGTAAGAGAAAAAGAAAAAGGTAATGACCTTGATAGACATCAATAACTTCACCCAATGGTGCTGGACTGACGTGGCTTACCCCCAGCCAGCAGCAGAGCACCACACACCGTTTGCTCACCCCTCCCCCGGCAGGATGGGAAGGAGAATGGAAAAACAACACCAAAGCCTCGAGGGTTGGGATAAGGGCAGTTTACCGGGGCAGCAAGGGAGAGGGAAACAATCAACAACAGTACTGATAACAGATATTCATGGCGGGTGATAACAGAGAACAATTTACCGATCCAACCTACCACTCAGCTGGTCCAGAAACTGCACCACCCCCTCCCCTGCCCGACTAGCCCCCTTTTATGGTGAGCATGACGTCACATGGTATGGAATAGCCCCCGGCCAGCTTGGTTCACCTGTCCTGGCTCCTTGTGAAAATTAACTTTATCCTTGCCAGAACCAGGACATGGACAAATCTCTTTGATTGTAATTTAGGGAGGATTAGTGTTCTGTTAGATGCACTAGAATTTAAATAATACACTTCTTACAAATAGTCCATACTTTTCCCTGCTTAGTAGGAAGATTCCTGCAATAGTTCTGATTTTATGGAGCTGTATTTCTTTCTACGTGAACAGCAAGAGATGTCATCTTAAATACTGGAATAGTTTTAAAAAGTTCTTCATTCCTGTTTAATAAGCACAATGAAACAATTCATAGATTGCTTCTGCTGGAATGAAAAGCTATTTTGCAGTAACTATTTTGTAAAGTAATGAAACTAAGTGAACACTGGAAGAACATGACAAAATATATTTGGTTGAATCATGTCTGGCAAATTTTGAAAGTATTGAATAAAAATGTTTTAGAGATAGAACACTTATATAGCAACATTTAAATGGAAGTTAAACTATATTCAAATATCCTATATTAAAATTGAAATAATTATAATTTTCCAATCATGGAATGTATTAAAATATTATATTCACTAGTGAAGTTATCTAAAGATTTATGAAGATCATATACAGAAAGCAAAACAAAAAGGAAAAGTATTCATTTGTCCAAAGTATTTTGGATTTGTAAAGTATGCCCAATATCACAAGTAGAAACAAAAATTCCAAATATCCAGATAATTCTGAAAGTAATTTTAAATTCAGTAACAAGTAGATGGCACTTTTGGCATATACAACGAAATTTATAGCACAACACACAGTAAAACACCCAATGACAAATGTAGTTTATAAAGACAGTAGTCTGACAATTGATAACTTAAATCATTTACTTCACAATATAGTTTGCTGCAAGTAATTTTTCTGTGTTGCAATTTATTAAAGGTGAAAACAATTCCAAACTATTTATTCATGCTCTTAATCAAAAGAGATTTCCATATTCTGTGATCTCATTTCAATCACATCAAACTTCTTTCACTGTTTTGTGCAACTAAACTGTAGTTGATCCTTATTTCTACTAGATTTTGTTTCAGACATATTCCTAGATGTGATATGTGCAACTGAATCAGAAGTACTAAAGCTGTTTGTCTTCTATGAATGATGAAACTTTGATTAAAGACTTGCCAATGCTGACAGTTGATTGTTAGAATACTGGAATAAAATTTAGGTTTTTCAATATCTTGTAGAAAAAGGCCTTTGTAGACTGCATTATACTATCTGAAACATCTGACTGGAAAGATGATTATTCTAACCCAGTTATTTAAGAAACAGCTTAACAACCCAAGCAGCACTTGAAATAAAGAACTGGAAGAGCTGGGACAATGGGACAAAGGGCTTAAAAGTGAACCTGAAAATACTTCTTCAGAAGTACTCTTTTTCACGTAATGGAATGAGTGCCTCAGGTAGGAGACATCAAGGGTGTTGCCATCATATGAACTATTTCATTTTATTCTCAAAGAGAAAGTTGGAGGAAAAGTACTTAATGAAAAAAACCTGCTGAAGAAACCATGACCAAGTATAAATGGAATATCAAAAAGCTAGACTAGAAAACAAGGCTGAGATTCAATCAGTTCAGAAGCTATTAACATACATCTCTTTCTTTCCTTCAAATGTGATGAAAAGAAAGCTTTTCAGCCAAGGTCTGTAGTGAAGTTGCCCTGTAACACCAATTCTAAGAATTTAAGATATAGATTCTAAAAATGCCCAGTAATTAGGAGGAACTAGGAAGAAATCTTAAAACATGCTGCTACTTAGAAAAAAAAATTGTCATAGAAGGAAGCCTTACAACCTGATTCCATAGACCTCTTCCTTTACTGCATTTCAGGTTCAATATTAAAGCACATTCTGTTTCAGCTTTCTTTCATTTTCCTCCGGTAGATTTAGCCAAGAAAGGAATAACTTCTCTGACTGAGTGAATGAACAAGTTGTTGAGACTAGTTTTTACCTTTATTTAGAATAAAAAAGCTAGGAGCACAAATGTTCTGTTGCAGAAGATGAAATAGTGTGAGGACAGCGGAAACAATGGTGTTCAATACCAGATCTTCATGCATCTGAAGCTCAATCAGATTATGTGGGAAATGTAACTGCTGTTCCTTTTGGGACTACTTTAAGACTGAGGTCTCTCTGGTGTGATGACAGGTCCTGGTCAAAGAAGGGACTGATAATCTGTAAGACTGAGATGGAAGACTCAAAGATCTGGAAGTAATTTGCCCTCCTGGCCATACAGCAAGACCTTACTTGCCATTCCATAGTATTCCAGGATACTGAGGAGAGTCAGGTACAACTTGAGCTTTCTTGTAAACAGACATACAAGGCACATGGTTAGCATGCCTAACGTCTTCAATGAAGCCTGCTGCTTCCCTGTCGATTCTAACCTGCAATTATAATTTTTACTTTCTAGCATAACATTCTCATGGGCTGTGTTGCCCAATCAGGTGTCACTCCCAGACTCATATGGGCAGTAAGCTCACAGGTAAAATTATCAAGATTACATCTTGCTCTGCACAGCAAGGCAAACAAAAGAAATTGTAAATCCATAAATCCATCCATATTCTAGTGCCTTGAGATAGAATTATAGATACAGATTTATGAAGTCCTCTCATCCAAAGATATGGCCTCAGTTTTGCAGCTTTTAGTTCTAAGTGTAATCTCATTCTACTTACATAACTTGACACAGCAAGGTAAACATATGCTGATTATCTATCATCATGTGCCTATGTACAGAAGCAAAGACAGGCCACAGGATACAAATACAATTTCCTCCATAGCTGTCTATCTCCTCCTCCCCCCATCTACATACATACAATTTACAGCCATTATTGTTTATTTACCTCAAAAATTATCTGATAAGAAAACATGTCCATGACCTTGGTGATTTACTGTTACTCAAACACAGGCTAGTAAGATGAGTTCACGACAGTAATATTTCTTTCCAAACAAATAGTTACAATTTCCCAAAAACCTCTAACAGCCACACAGTTACACTGGCATAGAGTTTGTAACTTCCTTTTAACATTTCTTAGGCAAACCAGCAAAATATAAAACCCAGCTGCTACACTGAAGAACAGTTAAAGAACAAAGCAATTGTGCTTTCAAGGCTGTGCACAGTCCCTTTGTGCACACTGATTGCTACAGCCTGTCATCTCCTGTTGATATGAGCAAGAGACTCTGCAAAGCACAGAAAATCATGTAGACCAGCTATAAGACACAGGTTTTTATCTAATAGATTATTATATTCTATTATTTAAACTATTTTGTCTGCTACAGGCCACCTGACCAGACGAAGCCCTCTACCAGCAGATAGGAGCAGCCTCAGGCTCACAAGCCCTGGTCCTTATGGGGGACTTCAGCCACCCTGACATCTGTTGGAGGGACAACGCAGCTGAGCACAAGCAATCCAGGAAGTTCCTGGAAGGTATCGATGACAACTTTCTCCTCCAAGTGACAGAGGAGCCCACGAGGAGAGGTGCCATGCTGGACCTTATTCTTACCAACAAGGAGGGCCTGGTAGGGGATGTCAAGCTCAAGGGCAGCCTTGGCTACAGTGACCACGAAATGGTGGAATTCAGGATCCTCAGGGCAGCGAGGAGGGCGTGCAGCAAGCTCTCTATCCTGGACTTCAGGAGAGTAGACTTTGGCCTCTTCAGGGATCTGCTTGGTAGAATACCATGGGACAACGCCCTGGAAGGAAGAGGGGCCCAAGACAGCTGGCTAATATTCAAGGGTCACTTCCTCCAAGCTCAGAAAAGATGCATCCCAACAAAGAGGAAGTCAGGCAAAAACACCAAGAGGCCCCCATGGATGAACAAGGAGCTCCTGGGCAAAGTCAAACAAAAAAAGGAAGCCTTCAGAGAGTGGAAGCAAGGGCAGGTAGCCTGAGAAGAATACAGAGAAACTGCCCAAGCAGCCAGGGATCAGGTTAGGAAAGCCAAAGCCCTGACAGAAATTAGTCTGGCCAGGGATGTCAAGGACAACAGGAAAAGCTTCTATAGGTATGCCAGTAATAAAAGGAGGACGAGGGAAAATCTGGGTCCCCTCCGGAATGAAACAGGTGACCTGGTTACCCAGGATATGGAGAAGGCTGAGGTACTCAATGACTTCTTTGCCCCAGTCTTCACTGGCAAATGCTTGAGCCACACTGCCAAGGTCACAGAAGGCAGGGACTGGGAGAATGCAGAACCGCCCACTGTTGGAGAAGATCAGGTTTGAGAATATCTAAGCAACCCGAAGGTGCACAAGTCCATGGGACCTGATGAGTTGCATCCGCGGGTCTTGAGGGATCTGGCGGATGAAGTGGCCAGGCCACTCTCCATCATATTTGAGAAGTCCTGGCAGTCTGGCAAAGTTCCCGCCGACTGGAAGAGGGGGAACATAACCCCCATTTTTAAGAAGGGGAAAAAGGAAGACCCAGGGAACTACAGGCCGGTCAGTCTCACCTCCGTGCCTGGCAAGATTATGGAGCAGACCCTCCTGGAGACTATGCTCAGGCACATGGAAAATAAGGCGGTGATTGGTGACAGCCAACACGGCTTCACTAAGGGCAAATCGTACCTGACAGACTTAGTGGCCTTCTATGATGGGGTTACACTGTTGGTGGATAAGGGAAGGGTAACTGACGTCATCTACCTGGACTAGTGCAAGGCATTTGCCATCCAGAGGGACCTTGACAGGCTGGAGAGGTGGGCCCGTGCAAACCGCATGAAGTTCAACAAGGCCAAGTGCAAGGTCCTGCACGTGGGTCGGCGCAATCCCAAGCACAGCTGTAGGCTGGGCGAGGAATGGATTGAAAGCAGCCCCGAGGAGAAGGACTTGGGGGTAATGATTGATGAGAAGCTCAACATGAGCCGGCAGTGTGCGTTTGCAGCCCACAAAGCCAGCCGTGTCCTGGGCTGCATCAAAAGAGGTGTGACCAGCAGGTCGAGGGAGGTGATCCTGCCCCTCTACTCCGCTCTGGTGAGACCCCACCTGGAGTACTGCATCCAGCTCTGGGGGCCCCAGTACAGGAGAGACATTGAGCTGTTGGAGCGATCCAGAGGAGGGCAACGAAGCTGATTGGAGGGCTGGAGCACCTCTCCTATGAGGACAGGCTGAGAGAGTTGGGGTTGTTCAGCCTGGAGAAGAGAAGGCTCCAGGGAGATCTAATTGCGGCCTTCCAGTACCTGAAGGGGCCTACAGGAAAGATGGTGAGGGACTGTTTATCAGGGGGTGTAGTGACAGGACAAGGGGGAATGGGTTTAAGCTGAAGGAGGGTCGATTTAGATTAGATGTTAGAAAGAAATTCTTTACTGTTAGAGTGGTGATGCGCTGGAACAGGTTGCCCAGAGAGGTTGTGGATGCCCCATCCCTGGAAGTGTTTAAGACCAGGTTGGATGAGGCTTTGGGCAACGTGGTCTAGTGGAGAGTGCCCCTGCCCACAGTAGGGGGGGTTGGAACTAGATGATCTTTGAGGTCCCTTCCAACCCAAACCATTCTATGATTCTATGATTCTATGAAACTGGAATGGACCATGACAATGAGAACACATGCATATCTCTTAATGTCCACACATCGTATTGGTAATTTAATGTGCTTCAAAATATCAGGAAACTACGTATTCATGATGGCTGACTATCACATCAGGTTTTCTAATTTAAATAGTACAGCTTGATTTTAAGAGACTTTTTAATATTTTTGAAAAAATTTTCATTCCAAACCATTTTTTAATCACAGACCAACACTTATAATAAACCCTTGTAATCCAGTCTATTACCACAAGTAAGACTTCAATATTTTACAATGTTGCCAGATTACTTGATTGCAATATACATAACAGATAGTAAATTTAGCCTTAAATCTTAAATGGCAGATGACTGCCTTCCCTAAGAGACCCCCTATGGCCTTCAGACTTTCATTTTCATAACTCAAATACAGACTAAACTCAAGATTTACTCTTGATTCTTTTCCAGGTAACAAAATAGAAAGGTATACTCCCCTGAAGTCCACAGTGGCCCACTGAAGGATTTCTCATCAAGTCAATTATCAATATAAAGTCCACCCAGATTAATGTATTTAGGCGCATGGTGACATCGTTAACCTTATTATGCCACCCTGTCATATTTTCAAGCTTCCTATTAATTTGTTGCTAATAGATACGGGTGCCAGAATTATTGCCTACAAAGGCTTTTCCCTATAATGGAAATAATTTGTGCTGCTGTCATTTATCATTCATATTTCTAAGACGCCTTTTATGCTAACATGTGGAAGACATTACAAACATTTTGTACCTCCACAGAGGGAAATGCCAGTGCTTCTGGTTGTCTGCTTGCTGCCATCTGTGCACTTGCAGCCAGCCAGGTCGAGCTGGCTCACTTCAGAACCCTGTTGTTTAGGTAATATCTTGTGACATAGTAGAGGAGCCTGAATTTTGCAAAACTGTAGTTCAGCTACAGGTTTCATGGCCTCCTCCAGAGGAAATTCTCTTTCCACCACAACAACAGCACTATATTTAAACACAGAACTTACACGCTTTCAAGGCCCTAGTGGACAGCACCGCCTGGAGTGACCTGATAGCTGGTGGTATTATGCTACAGTGAGACTTATGAGGATATCAACGTTGAATGATATGTCTTTGAGTGCCAGCAGAGAATTGCACAACTGAAGCATTCTGGGAGCCTGCTCTCTCTGAAGACAGTGCAAATCGGTATCTTGCAGAGTCCTGCTATTCAAGGCTGCTTTCCTTTGTCACAATGATACCTGTGAATATTGAAATATTAAGATCAATTCAAGCAATTAGAGCCATTGCTCAATAGATGTAACCAACAAAAGGGAAACCATTGTAACTTAGAAAATAATTAGTTGTAAGATAAGAAGCTCTGGAACAATCTCATTTTAAACAGCTCGGCCTTGGAAGAACAGATGCGCAAAGGTAAGAAAGTTACAAGGTGATCACAAAACCAGCTTTGAGGGATAAGGTATATGTGATACCAGGACTGAGTCTGAAGACCCCCAACGCCCACCCGGAGGTGCCAACAGACACGTGCGAAAGACATTAGCATATGCTAACAAGTTCCCGGAAAATCCATGAATGTGATAAGCATTACTCAGAAATATACTGAATATGTATATTAACATAGTATAAATACTTGCTAGTTTTGTATTTTGGGTGTGCATGTTAGGTGGAGTTATCCCCTGTGCACCCAGCGCTGCAATAAAGAATGCCTGCTTTCTAAAACTTCAAAATTAAGTCTTTGAGAGTGAATTATTTTGCCGCTTTCTGGTAACAACAAGATGAAGTTTCCAAAACTTCTTCCCTATTTAAGGCACTTTCCCAGAGCAGCACCTTACCACTTTCTCTCCTCAAAGCACAATCCCATACTAACTCATTAAGACCGGACATTTAATGTGGCCTTGTGACTCACTATAACCTACTTTAATTAATTTGTTATTTTCATGTCCTTGATGATTTTGGTACAAGCAGACAGTATTCTCTGGATACATTTGTTTCCTCAAGTCTTGCTGGACCACACGTGTCTGTTAGCTACTTCTTTGTATTACTAATGAGTCTAAACAACACCTTGAGGCAAATCTTGATTAGCATGTTAATTAGGAAATTCCTAGCAGGCACTTTGGGTGACAGCTTACTCCCAAACATCAACAGTAAAACGCGTTCAGATTGAGACATCAAGTTGAATTATAAAGATGGACACACTGGTAATGCTTGTCAAACAAATCAATCTCCTCTCTCTATTCCCAGTCCCTTTCCCCAACTTCTGTAGTGCAAGTCCTTAAAAGCAAACGCTTGCACAAAACTAGCCAGGCACTGGCTTCTCAGGCAGCCTCCTGTGACTCTGTTGGGTCTTTCTTGTCCTTTTCTTTACTGTACACACAAACACAGATACGGCACTGAAAGCTACAGAGAGCAAGACTAGCCCACTGCTCTGAGCACCTCCTTGCTAGCTGAGACCTGATCCAGCCTGCAGCTCATAGAAGACTATGGGAGCATTTCCAATGATTGTTGCAGTCTTTGACTACTGCCCAAAAGGTCAGATTAGGAAACACAGTCTGCTCTTCTACTGTACAAGACAATATCCTTTCTGCATGCACCTCCCAGCTGATGTAAAGCCTGTGCCATCCACCTTTCCTCATGTCCTGGTTTTCAGCTAGGATACAGTTAATTTTCACAAGAAGCTGGGAGGGGACACAGCCAGGACAAGTGTCCCAAACTAGCCAAAGGGGTATTCCATGCCATACGATGGTCATGCCCCCATAAAGGGGGCTGGCCAGTGAGCACAGGCTGCTGCTTGGGGATGGGCTGTGTGTCTAACTGGGTGAGCAAATTGCATTCTGCATCACGCACTTTGTATCTTCTAAGTATTGTTGTTATTTTCCTCTCCCTTTTCTGTCCCAGTAATCTGTCCTTATCCCAATCCACGAGCTTTACCTTTTTCTTCTGATTCTCCCCCACAACCCCGAGGTGGGTGGGGCGGTGAGTGGTGTTCAGCTGCCGGCTGGGGCTAAACCACAACACCCCATATCTCATTGAACCACATCAGGGACATGCCTGAAAGTGAACTGACATCACTCATTGGTTTAAATGAGCAAGGTGATCAGATATGACCTCTCTCACACACACAAATATTCTTCTCCTTTTCTTTCCCCTTCTTCCTTCAGAACAAACATAGGACCAAAAATGAATACAGGCCCATAATGGTTTAAGTATTTATTTAGCCTTAAAAATAATTAAAAAAAAATTAATCTGTCTTTAATATTTCTCACATTGCTGTCATGGAGCCACGGTTCATTCAGTGCGCATGCACTACACAAGCAACAGTGATGAAACACAGTTGCAATAAGAATTAGTCTCCAGCTGAGTGAAGAATACTAATTTTTTATTGTACATGGGTTAGCGAGGAAGGAAAAATGCCCATCATTGCTCTCAGTTGAATTATTTTTCTTTTCAATAAGATTTTTTTAATATGGATGAATTCTCAAAGTGTCCCAGTTCTCTCACATAATTTCCCACTAAGCAGTGCTTTAATCTGGTATTAGTCTCAGTATTTTCAATGGGGTTACACAAAGTACAAGGACTTTTGCAGATAACTATGCTCTAAGATTAGGCAAAGTTTGAGTGATACTGTCCCAGCTGTCTACCCTAATCCATGGAGGAACATTTCTACCCGGAAGCAATGCCATGTTTGTTAATGGTGTATTACCAAAATATTTAATTAAACTAGGGCTGGAAGTTGCTTATATAACTTACTGGACTGTGAACTGTGGCAGCCGAAAAGAAAAACAGCACCGATCCTACCATTTCCACTCCAAGGATGGTAACCCCCAACAGATGGTAACTCTACAAACATTGCCAAAATCTGAGCTTACCTACCAGAGGTCCAGGACATTACTCATCACCACTTTACAAGGGGAGATTAATCTCATTTATCCTAAGCCACCTTGAGTATGGACAACTCCTACAAACCAGTGGCCTGTCTTTATCTCCATCCTCTTCCACAAGAAGATGACCAGCTTTGACTAGACAGATAACGTTTAGGAGGCTACGATTAATCAAGATTCTACCCTTGGTGTGCCAGAATCTAGCTGGTTTTCGCAGAGATGGGATGAAATCAATAAAACCTGAGGTCTTCTCTCATGGCTTGAACCCATTTTTTTTCACTGCCTGCCTTTTGATCACTTTTTCTTTCACTAGCTTCATTCATCTTCAACACAAAATTAATTGTGTCAACTTTTACTCACTATTGTACAAGACAGAAGCACATTCAAGCCTAGAAATCTCTTGCAGTAAAATGCTGCCACAAAAGGGTATTCTTTGCTGGTGTCTAGCTCAGTCAATAATTTATTCTACTGGCAATAAGTTATTTTACACAAAGATGGGGGACACACACAGACACAGAAGATTTGTGTTCAGACAAGTGAGGTTATTAGAAAGCAGGAAAAGAAATGTTAATTTTCAGTCTGAAGGTTTGAGATGGGGATTGTTGAAGTTACTGGTTCTGTCACCAATTCAAGTCCCTGGGTAAGTAAAAGCATTGGGTAAAACCATTCATAAAATATGGACTCTTCTTGTTTATGTTACTTGTGATTGGAGAAGGCTGGAAAGGTCACATTCTGGATGCTTATTCATAAGTTTGGAGACTTGATACTTTGATGGAAAAATAAAAGGCATCAATAAGAGAGGCACAATAAGGCAAGAAAGGTGGGAGGGACGGAATTAAGAGAACAGATATTTCACACTAGACAAGAGACAGTGCAGAAGAAAGAAAGAAAGAATAGGGAACAGTGAAAATATAAGTTCCATAATAGCTGCTTTGCCTAGTGTGAGCCATTAAGAAAAGTAAGGGTGAAAAGATGGAAAAGCTCATCATGAATTCTACAGCAGAGTTCTCAACATCACAGAAAGATGTTACCAAAAGCAGGTCAAATAAATCAGAGGAGAAACTGGATTTAAGAAATTGTAGTACTTCTGCTTATTATGTGTAGGTGTGCTATCCCTTACATAGGGTCAATAAGGTATTTATCTGGAGAAACAAAGTTTATCGAAAGTTTGGAAGTCTGGAAAAAAAAAAAACCCCACAAAGAAAAATGCTCCATTTCTTACAGATAAAGAGAAAGAGGAAGGAAACTGAATTATAAATATATCTACATTAGTTATTTTTCTCTTTGAAAGTAAGATTTAATTACTGGTTTAAGAGTGAAAAATGTATTATGCATAATTTATTTATGAAACAGAAAGTACTGCTTGGCAGGTTTATGTAATAAATATCTATATGTTCTTTATTTTAGAATAATGACAAATATATGCAATATTTGAGATGGAGCTGTTCTGCATATTAAGGTATTTACATTTACTGTTTGCCTGTAGACATTTGTAAAGTAAGAAAAAATAAAACAGTGGAAATACAAAACATCAATATTATTGACTTTTTAGCAGAAAGGTATTTACATACTGCTTCTGAGCCCTACCTGGTATTAAAAACTTCAATGTAGATGCAGAAGAAAAGTCTGTTTTGTAGACGTAAAAACTGGAAAATGAATGTGGCATTCCTACATATTCATTGAAAAGTAGCTCCAGGGGATATAGATATACATAGAATATAGGCATTAGACCTGTATACTGGTATAAATTTGAAATGAAATCACATAATGTGAAATCCTAATTCATTTTAGAATGCATCTGGAAGAATTCAAGTGTAGCAGTAATATAATTTTCAATATTGAGGATTCTTTCACTACTTGTTCAAAATATTTCATAAAAAATAATTTTTTTTTCTCCCTCTGCAGCTCCCCAGATTTCCAGATTTTCCTTATTTTTCCTCAGGGGAAAGGATAAAACAAACAACAACAAAAGAACAGACACTTTCTCCTCTACCATCAAAGCCCAACAAACCTGCATGATAAAATGAGAAATATGGGGTTTGCCCTTAAAGCTTCTTAGTGTTTTCTTGCTCTCAGATCTCTTTATGAAACGTGGGTAATGGGAAGAGTACATTGTTCAGTTTGCTAATTTCTTGCCTTTCATAAGCTTGATGGGAAACTACAAGAAAAAGGCAGGTGGAATAATGGCTTTCTTGAAGTCAAGGGAAAAGAGTGGAACCTAAATTTCACCCAGGATATTCATTCATTTATATGCTGTAATTCTTAACAAAGTGATTTTTTCAAGTTGTGCTTCACATGCTCTTTGTAAGAGCAGCCTATTAGTGTCAAACTGTAATAGCATCAAATTAGGTGATGTGAGCTCTCAGGCCCTGAAGCCAAGTATTTTTGCATTACGGCAAAAATGTGTGTGTACAATGAATTGTGCAGTCCCAATACATGTTGGTAATCACAGTTTTATCTGTTCTGTTGTAGTGTTTTACTAAGGAGAGAAAAAGAAGATAAAGTCCTTGGTATGTATGACCTAGAATCACAAAGCATTTAGGTGACAACATCCCTGTCAATGAGATGTAGGCTTTTAATGTGTTTGTGAATGTAAAACTGTGCCCTGGTTTTGGTTGAGATAGAGTTAATTTTCTTTCTAGTTGCCAGCACAGTGCTGTGCTTTGGATTTAGTATGAGAATAGTGTTGATAACACACTGATGTTTTTAGCTGTTGCTAGGTAGTTGTAGTGTTTAGACTAAAAGTCAAGGACTTTTCAGCTTCCCACATCCTGCCAGGTGCACAAGAAGCTGGGAGAGCACAGCCAGGACAGCTGACCCAGGCTGGCCAAAGGGAAATTCCCTACCATATATCATAGAATCATAGAATCTTAAGGTTGGAAAAGACCTCTAACATCATCAAGTCCAACCATTGACCCAACACCACCATGTCTACTAAACCATGTCCCGAAGTGCCACGTCTACATGGTTTTTGAACACCTCCAGGGATGGTGACTCAACCACTTCCCTGGGCAGCCTGTTCCAATGCCTGACCACTCTCTCAGTGAAGAAATTTTTCCTAATATCTAATCTAAATCACCCCTGACACAGCTTGAGGCCATTTCCTCTTGTCATTTCGCTAGTTACTTGGGAGAAGAGACCAACATCCACCTCACTACAACCTCCTTTCAGGTAGTTGTAGAGAGCAATACAGACTCCCCTCAGACTCCTCCAGGCTAAACCACCCTGGTTCCCTCAGCCACTCCTCATAAAATTGTGCTCCAGTCCTTTCACCAGCTTCGTTGCCCTTCTCTGGACATGCTCCAGCACCTCACTGTCCTTCTTGTAGTGAGGGGCCCAAAACTGAACACAGTATTTGATGTGCGGCCTCACCGGAGCCAAGTACAGGGGTACGATCACTTCCCTAGCCCTGCTGGCCACACTATTCCTGATACAAGCCAGGATGCTGTTGGCCTTCTTGGCCACCTGGGCACACTGATCACTCATGTTCAGCTGGCTGTCGACCAGCATACCCAGGTCCTTTTGCTCCAGGCAGCTTTCCAGCCACTCTTCCCCAAGCCTGTAGTGTTGCCTGGGGTTGTTGTGACCCAAGTGCAGGACCCAGCACCAACCCTTGTTGAACCTCATAGAGTTGGCCTCAGCCCATTGATCCAGCCTGTCCAGATCCCTCTGCAGAGCCTTCCTACCCTCAAGCAGATTAACACTCCTGCTCAACGTGGTGTCATCTGCAAACTTACCGAGGGTGCACTTGATCCCCTAGTCCAGATCATTGATAATGTTGTTAAACAGACCTGGCCCCAGTACTGAGCCCTGGGGAACACCACTTGTGACTGGCCACCAACTGGATTTAACTCCATTCACCACAACTCTTTGGGCCCATCCAGCCAGTTTTTTACCCAGCAAAGAGTGCACCTGTCTAAGCCATGAGCTGCCAGCTTCTCTAGGAGAATGCTGTGGGAGACCATGTTGAAGGCTTTACTAAAGTCCAGGTAGACAAAATCCACAGCCTTTCCCTCATCCACTAGGCAGGTCATGGGGTCATAGAAGGAGATCAGGTTGGTCAAGCAGGACCTGCCTTTCATGAACCCATGCTGGCTGAGCCTGATCCCCTGGTTGTCCTGCACCTGTCTAGTGAGCACACTCAAGATGAACTGCTCCATAACCTTCCCCTGTACCGATGTCAGACTGACAGACCTGTAGTTCCCTGGATCCTCCTTCTCGCCCTTGTTGTAGATAGGCATCACATTAGCAAGCCTCCAGTTGTCTGGGACTTCCCCTCTTAACCAGGACTGTTGATAAATGATGGAGAGTGGCTTGGCAAGCTCCCCTGCCAGCTCCCTCGGTACTCTTGGGTGGATCCCATCCGGCCCCATAGACTTGTGAGTGTCCAGGTGGCGTAGCAGGTCATGAACTGCTTCCTCCTGGATCATGGAGGGTTTATTCTGCCCTCTGTCCCTGTCTTCCCGCTCAGGGGGCTGAATGCCCTGGGGGCAGCTAGTCTGGCTATTGAAGACTGACGCAAAGAAGGAATTAAGTACCTCAGCCTTTTCCTCATCCTTGGTGGCCATGTTTCCCTCCACATCCAATAAAGGATGGAGATTCCCCTTGGCCCTCTTTTTGTTATTAATGTATTTGTAAAAACATTTCTTGTTATCCCTTACAACAGTGGCCAGATTGAGCTCTAGCTGGGCTTTTGCCTTTCTAATTTTATCTCTACATGACCTAACAATACCCCTGTATTCTTCTTGAGTTATCTGCCCCTTCTTCCAAGAGTGGTAACATTCATATATAACTGGGGAAGCTAGCTGGGAGGCAGAATTTCTGCTCAGAAACAGACTGGGCATCTGGGTTTTTTTTCTGCATGTGGTGAGCAATTTCATTTGTGCATCACTTGTATTATTATTATTATTGTTGTTGTTGTTATTATTTTTATTACTATTATTACTACTACTATTATTATTATTCTCTTCCTCTGTTATCCTATTAAGCTGTCTTTATCTCAGTCCACAAGGGGTTTTTTCCATTCTCCTCCCCATCCCCTTGCAGGGGGAGGAGTGAGCGAGCAGCTGCGTGGTGCTCCGTTACCAGCTGGGGTTAAACCAGAAAAAACAGCTAAAGTAAGGAGACTAGCTGGATATTGGTTTGATTTCCCAGAAAACATACAGTATATATTGGTTTCAAAAACTACTTGGGTCTAATCCAAAACCCACTGAAACAAGTAGAAAGTCTCCTACCGGCTTCAATAGGCTTTGGTAAAGGATAGCATTGCCTCCTGCCGAATTTCCTGTTGAGAGTGTAGTGGATTATCCAGTAGTTTAGGATTCCTGAAGATTTCACCTTGTTTCAGTATTAGATTTACAAACATCGAAACATGCATATGAGAACACTGCCATCACCCACTCATAGTGGGGCTTATTATTCTTTACGTTTTAAGAATCTTAGAAACAGTCTCTTTTCACCAACACAGTTAATAACTACCCATGTTCCACAAAATTCATACTTCAAAGATGCAAGTGAATGAATTATAGTAGCACTTTACACATACAGTAGCATAGAGCTGCAGCATGTTTAGACACGTAGACACGGTATCCTCATTTGCTTTTAATTAGTAGAGGGAGAAGGGGAAAATCCTGATTCCTTGACAGCATTAGATTATGCATAAAGACAGTCAAAACATGTATTTATCAAATTATATTTTAATTTACAGCCAGTATCTTGCAGTTATTTGAATATACCCCTAATTAGTATACAACAAATAACTGTCTGTCAGCATGAGTGATACCGTGTTATTGTGGTGGAATATGTCACTAAAAGTGTTGAGACTGGATTAAAAAATGCAGATTTACTTAAAAGTTTAAGAGGGTACTTGTTTTAACTGAACAGTGCCCAGTGCATGGACAGCCTTGCTGAAATTCTGTAATAATATTCTTTAATTATCACTGTAGCCATTAGTGGTCCTATATAATGAAATATTGGTGATGTCCTTGGCTTTGTTCTGCAGATAATTTAAGAATTATCCTTTATGTTGGTGCAAACCAACTACAAAAGCCTATTGAAGTTCTCTTCCTTGTTGGCATATGTTCTTTGTTCTGTTCTCTATAATTACTATGCCTCTAGTATACACTTGAATACACTAGAGACAGGAATAGAAAACATAAAATATTTAATACTAAACCTTCAAGGTGAGTACACACACATGGATATACATAAATTCCCGACTTCTTATTAAAAAGCTGTACCTGCATTGTTAGTTTAGACCGAGCACCCTACAGAAGAACCTTTCCTTATATCTTAGCAATGCTACAGGGACCATAAGCTAAAAAATCCATGAAACAAACATTAAAGTTACTTTCCAATTTCAAACTTACCTAGAGCAGATGGAGCAGAAAATCATACTTCCCATGTGGGGGTCTCTTGCCTGTCATTAAAAGGCAGCACAATATTCTAGCAATCTTCAGATAGCATTTGTCTCTCAGGATGTTGTAAACTACTAACATTGATTAAGAAGCCCCCAACTATGTATAATCTATGCCAAGGCTGACATAAAACCAGGTGCCCGTTCAGAGCCAAAAATAGTGATTTTGAGGCCCTGGTGTTTGCTCTGCCCAGCAGATACTGAATGAATGGCTATTAAGTACAGCACGTATTTATGTCAGTGTTCTTCCCAGTTGGAATACATTTCAGTGCATTTCTCCTTGTGCAGTGCACAACAGCTTTTGATAGACTAAGGGGAAAGATTTAGTAAGAAAATGTAATTTACTTACTATTCTCCTCCTCCTGCACTTGTATTTGAGAAAATATTCTCCAGGAAAAAAACCTGTAGAGCGCATATATCCCAGCAGGCTCATGATGGACTCCTTCAGTCTTACCAACACAGAGGTACAAAGAAGCTTCTATTACAATACCTACAAATATTAGAGACTTTGAAATGTCTTTTTTTTTACATTCCATTCCTTAGTTTTCCTTCCAGTCTGCCCCTTTCCCATTTGAGATTTGGCATGTATATTTATACTCAAGCTAGAACAGGATTAAAAATTACTCAGTATCTTTCCAGGAGGAAGTCAAATACTGTGATTTTGTGACAGAGTTCATTGATTCGTTGATTGGTTGTTGTGTTTTGGTTTTTTTCTCCAGCATTTTCCTATTCATTTGAACAAGCAACCACCCACAAGCTACCTCAATACAAACACTAATCAAACATCACCAAACCCCCCAAATTCAAATGTTCCTTTCCTCTATATTGCTCTGGCTTTTATATGAATGTATGTTTAACCTGATTCCAAACCAAAACACTCCTTGTTTTTCAGTGTTTTCAAACTTCTTTTGCTATAACCAAAGCCATGTTATGGTTTCTTTATCAGGAAAACAGACTCTTCCTCTCAGTCAAAGTTCAAATCCCCTATCTCCAGCTGTCACTCATGCATTTGCACTCTAAAACTCACGACTCCTGTCATTCAAGCAATCTGGGGGCCAGAACACCCTCGATGCTGCTCTCTTGACCCTCGTAAAGCCAGCAGCAGTGTTTCTCAGCACAACAGATTAACCTGCTACTCATGCTCCTTTCTGCCTCTGGCTGCATCTGACTTCTCATCTCCACTATGGAATAAGTAAATCTTAGTCACTGCAAAACTGTGTCAGTCAGCAGCTGGATTTTACCCCCTCCTCCCCCAGAAAGCAAGGTGGTTTGGATCTGGGTTCATTTTTACCTGAATTACTGAAGTCAAAGGGACAAACTTGGATATCCAACTTCATTCCCACTTAGGCATTCATTGCAATAAGCTCCGCTTCCAAATCAACAACCTTGGCACTCCTGGGGAATTAAATGAAGTTATCACAGCCACTGTCTGTACCGAGACTGCAGTGACATTCACTCCCACACTGTGGAGTATGGGTGTATCTGGGTAGTAAATTTGGATGCTTTTCTCAAGTTATTAGCAATATTGTAGTGAAAACGTTGATAAATCTATTTTCTAAGTTACAGCTGCCTTAAGTAGCAGGGAAGTGATGGTAGAGTAAAAGCTACTTAAGCAAGTATCGGAGGCATCTTTTACTGCCTCCCCCATTAACGCTTCATTAAGGAACTAGAACTGCTCTTAGACTAGAATGATAACAGCATGCACATGATATGAGTACAAATGATAATATGAAGTGCAGGACATACAAAACACAGGCTTAAATGATAATCAACCTTAAACATAATCTAAAATTTGTATTTTCAAAATATAAATTCCAAGAAGGGAAAAATCTATATTCTCTTCATCAAAACAAGCTATAGCCTTAAATTCCTCAGACCATCCAGAGGCAGGTCAAATGGAGTAAGACACATGTGAATAACAGTTTTACTTCCTTATGATTTTCACACGTAGAAGCTGACAGGATGACTATACACGTTTGACATCTTACCAATGTTTGTCATTTTCTCTTGTAACAAATCTTTGACAAATAGCAGAGAAAGTAGCAGTGTTTTCACAAAAGATGACTTGGTTATCATGGTACCATGAGAGCTTTCCATAAAAATAAAACTTGAGTAAAGACATGGTTGGGCTGTACCAGCCCAGGAGACCTACCCCATGAACCTGTTCTCCTTTGCATTCGTCAGACTGGAGAGACTTGTGTGCCATTTGTTCACAGTCCACTAAACATTTATAATTTTTCATGGCAAGGTGACTGCTTTGAGTATAAAGGCTAACAATTCCTGGGTAAGATAGACTACATAGATCTCTGGCAGATGAACAGCTTTATCCTGTCATCAAATTCCATGCTTTCTTACACAAGGAATAAGAAAAGTACTTTCAGGTCTGAAACACACTTGATGTGAAGCCCCAAGCACATTTAATCAAAACTGGCTTCCATGAGTTTTGCAGACATGCAGATCATGCAGATCAGCCCTAGCCTACATAGTTCCTTTTTGTTATTTTTTTACCATGAAAAAAGCATTAATCGATCAACTATTACCTAAATATTTTGACTGGATTCTGAATGTGAGGAAATTCTCATTTAAGATCCCAAAAAGACCCCCCAAAATATCTGCATGTTCCATAGAGAGCAGGTGACAAAGGTTATGAATGCTAAAGCTTTGATGCCCTGGCATTTTTCATATTCATTAAAAATAATATAGGCATGTGTCTGCTATACTTCACACCAAGGACATAACAGTATGCATAATCTTCTAGTAGCAAGATTAGCATTCAAAACACAAGACTGACACAAGACTAGCATCTGAAGTATCTTAGAACAAAAATTAAAATCCCGATCAACCCCTGTTAATATAGGATACATAAATGCTAAGCTGTCCTGTCATTTTTTCACACATAGTTGCCATTTTCTTCCTCACCGAAGGGAATGGTTTCCAATTCAGTATCACAACAGTGTATTTTAATACATTTGGTAAACATACGTGAATGTTAGGATTTCTGCAGCAAAGAAGGGAAAATATTGAAATGAATGACAGGTCTCTACCAATGAACACATCCTAAGTCTGGAGATACTTAATGCAAGAAGCAGGGCTGCCAAATCCAGAACCTCAGTAATCAATGTTTGGCACCTTCTCCAGTGCAAGGATGAGCTCTATCTGCAGAGACAGCTGCCATTAAGTCCTTCCTATGTTCCAGAGAAGGGGATGTCATCAGGGCAGATCTTCTCACTGATACATTTCAGGCTAGAGGATGTGGCCTGAAAGCTTTTACTAAATGCAAATGTAAAGCTCAGAAGCTTGGATCACACTAGCATGGATGCTAATAAAAATGTAAGTGAAAAAAAGCCTATTCCTTTTCTCCTCTGATTATAAGGTACATGTTCAGCTTTCACCTTTTATGCTTTTAATGTCTCAACTAACCAGCAAGCTAACCATCATTATACAACACTTACACACTGAGGAAATCTGCCAGTGTAAAGGCTCTCAGTTCCACCTATTCAGGCTAGTTGCACATTTGGCAGAAAAGCCTGAGCAGATCACGCAGTTCATACTGTGCTGGTGATGAGGCTACGTGCTCCTCAATAAAGCAATTGGAAAGTTCATACGTAAGAGTGTACTTTCCATTATTTAGTACACTAGGCAGTACTTCTATTGTTTTTCATCCAAATTATAGCTGGCCAAAATGAACTGGACTCATTGATGTACTAAGAACATTTATATTCCTGTTTCACTGTGCTACCCTGGCCAATGTACATATGGCAAAATTTGGCACACATGTTCACACATGGAGAGGCAGGATTGAAGCTCCTTTGAAACACTAGTAGGGGAGACTTTTTACCTACAAATCACAGACATTAATGGGTAGAAAGTCCTACAATTTAGCCTTTCCTAATGATAATAAAACTGGTGTTACTGCATTGCTTTTATATGAAGAGAACATATATGAAATTGGCATGTTCAAGATGGTTCCCGTGCCTATAATATTAAGGGCATTTGAGAACATGAATAAGAAACTGTTTTTTGAACTAATAATGTCCACGCCTTATGGCATCACATGACAGAGAAATAAGTTCTTAAAACTTACTATGAATGACTTATTTAAACCACTGCGGAGCCAAAAGTAACAAAGAGCAAATCACTTTCCAGCCAACAAGCCACAGTATCGTCGCTTGAGGAACTGAAACCAGCAGGAGTACTGCAAGGACAGAAAGGGTTGCAGCCTCATCCCTCCACGCCCAGCTTTCCTACAGGCAGGGAGACGGATATCGCTTTTGTTCCGCTCTCTGTGAAGCCAAATTAGTGCTCTCCAGAGCTGAACTTGCTAGAAAAGGGAAGACTACTTGCTAAATGACATACAGGAGCTGAATTGTTTGCTGATGCCAGGTGATGCAGAAACTTGGCAGAAGAAAGCTCTGAATCTCTGCTCTAATATTTCATTAGAACATAAACTAAACAAACGTCCAATATAACAAAAGCTCTGATCTGACAGCTCAGGGAGAAAAAGGTAAAACTAGTCTCTCTGCTCATGTCCTCACTGGGAAAAACTTCTCCAGGCCTGCTCTTAGATCAAGCAGCTTCCAGTGCCACCTCTGGAGATGACAGCTTTGTGTGGTATCACAGGATCTCTATAAAAAGTCTTTTTCCTTCCTACCCTTAGGGGCCTGGCAGCATGTCTGCTTCTGACTCTCCTCAACAGTATCCTAGTTTGCCCTTCTGCTACAGGGTCCAAGCTGAGTGAATCAGTCCTGCACAAGCTGTCCTCATGCACTAGAATATTTCCTATGTGAGATGCATGTTTGGGGAAGTCACCGTGCTGAAGATATGGCCTGAACCAGAGTACTGGATAAGCCCAGGTGAGGCACACAGATAATCCTCCCTCTGCTGTCTTCTGCCTTAAAAACAATCAACCAAGCAAGTGAACACAAAAACCCCTAGCACTAGACACAAACAGAACGGATGGTGTCTGCCAGATTTGCTTCTATCAATACTAATGGCCATTCAGGACCTTGAGATTTTTGGTGCTCTGTATTCTGTCTGGGCTCTTCTTTTGCCAGCACAGTAAGTTTAATTGGCACAGTATTGCATGCCAGGGGCCATGCTGCTAATCCACAAGAACACGGCAAAGACAACAGAGTTAAGTTTTAACACTACAAGTAGCAGCTTTTATGCATTAGACGATTTACAGCCAATGTTGCCTGAGTGAAGGCTTCTCATAGACCTATGGCACAGTCCTATTTCAGCACAGAGCAAGCCATCCTACTGGATATAGTCACATACGATCAGAGCAGTGCATGACTTAGTAGGGACATACACAAGGACTTATATACCAGACAGATCTTTAACGCTGGGCAATAATATTACCCAGTTGTCTCTTATCACTGTTGTGAAATTCATCTGTAAAGACAGATGCCCCTGTGGTATTGGGAATCATGCCACACAGATGCTGTTCTATGCTGTTTCAATTCTTTTGTTGGTCTTTAATGTGCCTTTGTTCCTCCACATGCTGCAGAAGAGAAATGAACAGCTGGTGATTGTCTCTAAGTTTACAGCTAGCTTTTATTTAAAAATTTCACAATGCCTCCAATCTTCCCAGCAGACTGAAACACAGAATAAAAAGCCTTACTTGCAATAGTCATTCCTCCTTTGCTTCTGTACCTGGTATTCTGTGTGCAGGTTGTTGGATTCCTTTTCTCTAACTTTATTCCCCATTGTCTTTGCTTTCTTGCTAGATGCATTTCGAAAGCATCCAAGTGGACCACTAACAGATGGCCTGCTGTGAGTTCAGGCACCTGTTGAGCCAGGTGTTGCCATATTGAAGCTATTATAGATAATTCAATCCATGCTATAATGTTTTTTGAGATACTAATGATTACTCTGATTTAAAGTACAGAAGCCTGAAGTTTTTAAAAGCCATATGCTATCACTGTTATATAGATAAGGCCAACTATTCAGACTGGTGTAAATAGGCATACCTTAAAGGAAACCAATAGAATAAGATGATTTGCATTGGTATGACCCATAGTCTGCAAGTAGATCTTTTACATTGCAATTTATTCCTAATGAATAGAAAATTATTAGCCTGTGGAGGTGGCTGCTCTTATCTCTAAAGGTTTCATTTGGCTGCAAGAGGGAGCCCCCAGCTATTAGACAACTCTTTGTAAATTCTGCTTTGAGCAATTTCTAATAATGGATACACTGGAACGCATCACAACACATTGCACTGTGATGGACCACTGCCACTTCTGTGTCACCTGGGAAATATTAGCTTTATTCAGTGTGCCTTGTATGATAAAGCAAAAACATTCCAGTGAAGGGAAAGAAATTCCACCTTTTCCCAATGTGTGGATTGCAACTAGCCTTCACATACGATGTCATTAGTAGCCTCTAATAAGCTAATTCCAGCATTTAGTAGATTACTTGGGAGAAAAAGGGGATTGGGGAAGAGACATCGCTGCATTTTCCTCCAGTCCTGCCCTGTCCATTTTCCTGGAATGTTCCTGGAATTTACCAGCCCCAAGGTTCTGCAAGGTCATAGGGAGGCAAAAGAATTTATCCATGTTGGTTTCAGACCTTAGCAAGAACAGCTGGTGCTCTGCAGTCAAACATGACTGAGAAAGAAATAGGACATTCTCTAGCATTCTCTTTGCCATTCAGACACAGGCAAGTTTGCCTACGAACTGAAGTATATGCTGCTAAATTTGACAATTGCATGAGATTTACATGAGAAGCTGTCTTAGGAACACAATGATATGTTTTACTGCACATTGTGTTGCATGTTTTTCAGTTCCCTGAACATCATATCCAGCATTTAGATTCCCAGCACATTTTGGGAAAGAATTTGGAAGCCAATAGAGAGGCCTGGGGCCAGCGGCATCGACAGCAGGTGGTTTTAGCTAGCAGCCAGTGCTTCCATCTATACCATATTTGCACTACAGCATTCAATGGCTCTGTGTCAATGCATCGAACTGGTTCATTGCAAGGCAAAGGGGAGACACTGATCTAGCTGAGAAAACAAGGTATTTCAGTTGGTACTTAGCAGTCTCTGTCCTTGATGTTACTAAATATGGAAAATTTAGACTATTATGTCATGGTGCGAAAGACCAGTAGTGGAAAAGAAAAATCATCCTCTAAATACATGATGAAAATAAAAATTTATGAAATTACTCAAACAAAACATTCAGATTCCAGAGTATCAATGGGGTTCACAATAGCTTGCTTTATTTTTCCTGTGGGATTTTTGATCATCACTCCTGCGCCCTTCCACATGTGTAGAACATGATGCAACCGCTTTTCCCAAGCAAGGACCTCTTCAGCCAGTTCTCGTTTGGCAGCCATCAGCATTTTACCAGGGTGGCCAGACTGTTGTTACTGCCAGAGAGCAGGACTGACAGGGGCAGGGGTCCACACCACCTCTCCATCACTTTTTCTCTACAGTGACACAAACTGAAACCCTCTGTTCCCTCTCCCATGCCTCTGTCTCTGCCTCTCAGTTTCTGCTTGCTTTCAGTTGTACCTTCTGTTTAACTGAAGGTTTAGCCATGGCACATTCTCCCACTTCCAATGCTTTTCAAGCAGAGAATAGAGTGAATCTACAGCACCTAACAACCTCCGCCACCCATGCCACATCCATCCCTGTTATGAGAATCCTGACCCGCCCCTTTAGGCCAGCCTTTGGCCCATTTGTCAGCACTGAAATCACATCTGCCAAGCAGAGTCTGCATTGAAAATTTGGCTCTTTATAAACATTAATTCGGTTAGGGAAAGGCAATCTTATAAAAAAATATTCCCAATTGTTAATTTTTGCTATAGCTGTGTTATATTAGCTCATTGAAATTTAATTGCTAAAGGGTTATAAGAGCCTAGAAACAGACCTAGCATCTGTCTTTTTTTAATGTCTCAATTATCACCACAGTAATTTAATGGCACCATGTTAGAGAATGACCACTGACATGCTAATGAATGGCACCATGTTCACTTACATTAGCTCTATTTTTAAGAGGTTATAGGTTGAAGACAGACATTTTATTCTTCAGATATCACTAAAGCAAGCCGTATCACATTTATCTCATTTTGCTTTTACAACTGAAATTACATATCTTAAAAATGTTCACTGAACGGTGAACTGCAAATGGGTTAAACTGTGGTCAATTACAATTATGTACTTGCTTCTTTAGCTCAAGATAAGTAACACAAATCCTTTCAACCCATTCATTACTTAATTTGTCTGTCAGCATTTACTGTTGAAATTCTTTTCAGTTTGTTTTGTGGGTTTTTCCACAAACAGATATGTCCCTTACTATTACCTTTTTAATTGAACAGTGTTGCTTCATTATAAATTTTTTACACAATTTTTCTCATTTTGCTAAACAAAAAAATACCTATCAATATTTTTCTTTCATTTATTCTGCAGAAACTCTGTTGCTAACTAAAAAGTCTCAAATCTATTACATCTAAACGATCATAGCAATTTCCATAATAAGAGATGCAATGATGTACACTGAGTTATTTATCTGCAAGCTTTTCAACACATTGTATATGAATTTCTATAGACAAGTAATAAGGGATTGACTTCACAAACACAATGGAACAGCCTTCTGAGATCAGCTAAGTGCTAGTGTTATCATCAGAATTGATTTTGCATGGAAAGCTGCATCCTGAAAATAATGTGAAAGGATTTCTCACTTCAGCAAAATTAGCACAAGACTGGAGAATAATCCTATAATATTTAACATTAACATATATTTAAGAACCTTTTACAATTAATTTTCTTCTATCATCATGCACATTTTCAGCAGTTCCACTGCATAGCTTAATTCTGCTGTGAACAATTATAAAGGCAATTCTGCAAACAATTTAGGTGTAGGAATTGACTATGATGTTTCAGAACATCTCTCAGCTCTTTTGGCTTTTCAGTCCAACTCATGTTGCCAGATTTTCAGAAGTGTATGCTTGAAGTTGTATAATTAAAAAAATAAGTTTTCTAAGTGTATTGTTGGCAATACAATTATTACAGAGAGTGTTTCGTTACAACACATCTCACAGAATAATCTCTCCTCTGTTTAACCTACATAGAGGATGTAACTACATCTTAGAGTCCTCAGCGCTTCAGACAGTGATCATTGCACCCCCTGGTGTTCACATCTCCCCTAGCAGCATCTAAAAATCTAAAAAATTGGTAATTTCTGCAGCTTTCTCTGATCTCCCTGATTCTGGTTTAAAAAAAAAAAAATCACAAAAGCCTCTAAATCCTTGCACCGTTTTCAGGTTTTCTGCCATGCGATGTTTACTTCGTTTGTGTGGGATTGTTACCTCCACCCTGGGGGAGAAAGAGAGAATCCAAACCTAGGCTTTTCTGCAGAGGCAAGTCTAAGGGCGCTGAGACAGGCAGCCAAATACTACTCTTAATTTCTCTGTCTCCCATCATCTCTCACAGAAAAATATGACAATATGTAGCTCTAATCTTCTCCTGCCTGAGATATTTCTCTGGCCAAGTGCCAGGCTGTCCCTTTGTGGCTGGGCTGCAGTCTTTTAGGAGAACTGCCACTAATTAGCTTTGTAATCACAGGGAGGGAAGTAATGAAGGTGGAAGGAAAAAATGGTCATTCCATTAACTCTTTCCTATCTGCAACCACAGGAGCTTATAAATTGCCTCACTGTTACAATTATCAATTATCAAGTAGATTAAATTCCATCAGGCAACTTGTGACAGCTATTTCAGTGGAAATCTTACAGTCACGTAGTTTACCTCCCTGTTTGCAGAAGAGTCTATACGCTATCTGAACTTTGTCATTCTGACAAACTGATCCAAGGAGAACTTTACAAGAGAATTGCGACAGACACTTCCTCTCCTCTCTCATACCACTTTTTGTTAGTCAGAGGACATAATTTGCAGAGTAAGTTACAACTGAAAAGGTAAGGGAAAGCTGCCTAGATGAGCTTAGGGCATAGCCTAGTGAATATTTTTTCCTTAGTACCCTGTTGATTGCTTGAAGGTGAGCTTGTAATACACTCACTGACTATAACCATGGTTTATATTTGCTCATGTTACTCTTTATTAACACACTGCAACTGTGAGGAGCTTGATATCAATCATTAGAGGGATTGCAGCCATCCTCACACAATTTAAACCTGAAGGGTAATACATGGTCCTTAAAAGAAAAACTAATTATCACAGGAGGAATCTAATCTATCTGTCGGCATCTGTAACTGGGACTTTGAGAGATAGTACAGAGAATAGCAGTGAATTAAATCGTGATGCATGTAATCTTGATCTAAAAAATGATGGATGATACAGTTGATTACAACTTCTTTAAGGGTCTTCTCACTCATGTTTTGCAGGGTTAGATTTACATTGGTAGTGATGAATATTCATTATATTAACCTTCACAGTGACTTGGTTAAACATCCTCATACTGATTAATTGATGTCAATGTGCAGTTCTAACTAGGTAACGAACCTTTCACCTCTAGGTGACTGACTGGGATTTTACATAGGTCAAGAGGAACTGAAAATCAACAAGAACATTTCTAATTTGGATCAATAATCTTGTGAGCTAGAAGAAGTAAATCACTGTTGGATAGCTGAACAGTGCCTGGTTAAATAAAATTCAGGGCCTCCAAATGTGGTATACACACAGCTACTTATGACAGGTGCACTCAACCCTTGACCAGACTGGTGGTGCTTTGGTACAGGCTCCAAAGGAGGAAAGGCCTGAGCTGTAGCTGGCCATGAACTTCTCTAGTTTTAATCTGATCTCTGAAAACCCACAAAGGAGCAGAGTGACACAGTGAGCATTGATGCATATGAGCTTCGACCACCATCCATGCAATTAACACATGAATAGTGAGTGGCTTTTCCAATACTCATTTATCAAAGAAAAAAGAAAGTTGTGGGTAAAAGGAGTCTGATGCATACTTTTTCCATTACACGTAATTTGACTACAAGTGTCCTGGTTTCAGCTGAGAGGATTGATTTTTCTTCATAGTAGCTAGTGTGGAGATATGTTTTGGATTTGTGCTGGAGACAGCATTGATAATATAGAGATGTTTTTGTTCTATGGACCTGACGTGGTTTAGCCCCAGCCCGTAGCTAAGTGCCACGCGCTGCCCACTCACTCCTCCCCCGGCAGGATGTGGAGGAGAACGGAAAAACAACGGCAAAGCCTCGAGGGTTGGGATAAGGGCAGTTTACTGGGACAGCAAGGGAGAGGGAAAACAATCAACAACAGTGCTGATAACAGATAGTAACAATGGGTGATAACAGAGAACGATTTTACCGATCCGAGGACCGACCGACCGGACACTCGACCCGTCCCGGAGCCACGCCGACACGCCGAACCCGCCCCTGCCCGACTGGCCCCCTTTTATGGTGAGCATGATGTCACATGGTATGGAATAGCCCCGGCCAGCTTGGCTCACCTGTCCTGGCTCCTTGGGAAATTAACTCTATCCTTGCCAGAACCAGGCTTACACAGAGCCAAGGCCTTTGCTGCTTCTTGCACTGCCCTGCCAGCAGGATGGCTGGGGGTGCACAAGAAGTTGGGAGGAGACACAGACAGGACAGGTGACCCAAACTGACCAAAGGGATATTCCATACTATACGACGTCATGCTCAGTTTATAAGGAGCTTGGGGGAAGAAAGGGGGCGGGTGGCGGCATTCAGAGCGATGGTGTTTGTCTTCCCAAGTAACTGTTATGCATAACAGAGCCCTGCTTTCCTGGACATGGCTGAACACCTGCCTGCCCATGGGAAGGCAGGTGAATGAATTCCTTGCTTTGTTTTGCTTGTGCGCGCAGCTTTTGCTTTACCTATTAAACTGTCTTTATCTCAACCCATGAGTTTTCTCACTTTAACTTTTCCAATTCTCTCCCCCATCCCGATGGGGAGGGAGCGAACGAGCGGCTGCGTGGTGCTCAGCTGCCGGCTGGGGTAAAACCACAACAAGTGGTTGACAAGAAGTCAATCACTTTATTCCGTAAATATGACAGCCTAAGTGAGCCTTCTTCGAGCTCTCCCTGCTAGGCAGCGTGGCTGCATGGCAGCGATGTCTCCTTGAGCTGGGACACCTCTCAAGGTTGCTCCTCGAGGCAGAGAGGTCTTTCACCAATGGCAGATCTTTGGTAAGCGACCAATATTGTGCATAACTCTGTAGTACGATAACTTTGATTTTTGCCTTGGTAACTTTGATTGCATGCTGAACTGATGCTAATGAAACATTACATAAAATTTGCATATATAATCCTTTAGACATAAACCATTGACCAAGTCTGGGACTAAGACTGGACCTAGCAGCACCTAGACTCCTCTCTGACAAGGAGTTTAGAAAGTAAGGGAGTCCACTCTGAACTTCATGACTCAATGGGAGGGTCCTCCTTACCTTTTGCATTCCTGATCTTTCTGTGAATCGTTCTAACTTCAGTGTAACTCAATTTTCCTTTGTATGTTTTTCATGCAGTAATTAATGGAGTGAACCTTGCCATTGAACTTTGTTAAGTCACACTTTTACAACATCATATTAAAACCACTTTTGCTAACCCCTTTGACAGTGGTTCTTTAAGCAATCTAAATCTCCCATCCGCAACAAATTGGCATAGTCAGCAGGATCCTAAATCGGGGTTCATGACTAATTGGTGTAGTCGGCAGGATCCTAAATCAGGGTTCATGACAAATTGGTGCAGTCGGCAGGATGGCAAGTAGTATCATTGATTACTTACAGAAGCATGGAATAAGCCCCAGTCTCAAATTCTCAGAAGAAGGGGCTCATGATAATTGGCATGATTGGGAAGCTGTGGAAGAGCAGCTAAAGGTGGCTGAGGGCATATAAAGGAAGGAAAAAGGAAAGGAACTATTTGCAAAATGCTAGGTACTTGTTTAGAAGCTGCTTATCATGATAGGAAGAATAGTAATAAAAGGGAGTAGGAACTAAATAGAAGGCAGAAAGGCAGCTGAATTAATATTGTCTTTGAAAATTGAGCAGCTGTAGAAACAATTACAGGAAGAAAAGGAGAAAAAAACAAAAGTTGGGAGAAAAAGTTGAGATGATGCTTATGTGGGCTCCTCATCTCCCTGACATTGTACAGATTAGAAAATTAATTGCATCCCGTGAAGAATGGGATGGAAACATATGGGGTGACCACAACGATAGTGAACTAAGGGAAGATGATTCCTTATTTACCTCAAATCCTCCTGAATATGAAACCTGCCCCATCACTAAAACAGAAGTCCGTAGGACCTTGTGGTGGTGCTCCAAAATCACTCCCTGGGATCTGTTACAATTGGCAAATCTACAAGAAAAATACAGCAGAAAGCCAGGTGTCCTGGTTTCAGCTGAGAGGATTGATTTTTCTTCATAGTAGCTAGTGTGGGGATACGTTTTGGATTTGTGGTGGAGACAGCATTGATAATATAGAGATGTTTTTGTTCTATGGACTTATTGTTGAGCAGTGTTTACACAAGGCCAAGGCCTTTTCTGCTTCTTGCACTGCCCTGCCAGCGGGATGGCTGGGGGTGGACAAGAAGTTGGGAGGAGACACAGACAGGACAGGTGACCCAAACTGACCAAAGGGGTATTCCATACTATATGACGTCATGCTCAGTTTATAAGGAGCTTGGAGGAAGAGGGGGGGGGGGGGCGGCGGCATTCGGAGCAATGGCGTTTGTCTTCCCAAGTAACCATTACGCGTGATGGAACCCTGCTTTCCTGGGGATGGCTGAACACCTGCCTGCCCATGGGAAGTGGTGAATGAATTCCTTGCTTTGCTTTGCTTGTGCATGCGGTTTTTGCTTTACCTATTAAACTGTCTTTATCTCAACCCACGAGTTTTCTCACTTTAACTCTTCTGATTCTCTTTCCCATCCCGATGGGGGGGAGTGAACGAGCGGCTGCGTGGTACTCAGCTGCCCGCTGGGGTAAAACCACGACACCAGGTGAAACTGAAAGACAATATTGGTGGTGAGTCTGCCTAAGTGGCAGCAACTAAACAATGCTGAGTGGAGATGAAGCAAACAGCTTTTGAGGTCCGGGAGTTTTCTTAAATTTAGGACTCAACCTGGCAAATGGATTCTATCACAAGCAGGATAGTTTATTGGGCTGGGGAAACAGATGTCAGGGAGCAAGGTGAACCCTCCATAATCACTATAAGATCTCTTAATGAGCTCTTTACAGCCATCACAAAAGCTGCCTGCATACAAACCATGCATAAATGAGAATCCAATCATATCCCAATATCTGCTACGATTGATTATGTGATGCTAAAACTACTACTTAGAGGAGCCCCAGCAGTTCTTAAACCCTACTTAATTGCAAAGTAGGATGAAATTA